>NC_045441.1:16044919-16058552 GCF_002776525.5 Piliocolobus tephrosceles | reverse complement strand
AAGAAGAAGAAGAAGAAGAAGAAGAAGAAGAAGAAGAAGAAGAAGAAATAAACAATCAAATAAAAATCTTGTAATTTTAACGACTTCTTGTTCCATCTTCATCAAATTGTCACCAAGACAAAATTGTAGAATGAAATAGCATGTCCACATTGATGTAACTGTGACTGCCACAGAATGCATTGTGCCTTATATGTGGAAGAGGCTCATAAATATTGGCCAAATGAATTATTGCTTCCTTACCTTTTTCTATTATGAAGTGAATGGATCCCTATGTGCCTGAAGAGCTATGTGATTTTAACAAAGCCCCAAATAAAATAGAATATGAGAATTGGTAGGAGCTTTAGAAACCTACTAGTTCGACCATCTTGTTATTTTATTTTATTTTATTTATTTTTAGAGACAGGGTTTTGCTCTGCCATCCAGGCTGGAGTGTAGTCCCAGCATATCTACAGTCCCAGCTACTGTAGTCCCACCACTGATTGCAGTGGTGCAATCACAGCTCACTGCAGCCTCAAACACCTGGGCTCAAGTGATCCTCCTGCCTCAGCCTCAAAAAGTGCTGGGATGGCTGAGTGCAGTGGCTCATGTCCTATAACCCCAGCATTTTGGGAGGCCAAGGTGGGTGAATCACCTGAGGTCAGGAGTTCAAGATCAGCCTGGCCAACATGGTGAAACCCCATCTCTACTAAAAAAAAAAAAAAACAAAAATTAGCTGGGCGTGGTGGCACATGCCTGTAATCCCAGTTACTTGGGAGGCTGAGGCAGGAGAATCGCTTGAATTCAGGAGGCGGAGCTTGCAGTGAGCCGAGATCCTGCCACTGTACTCCAGCCTGGACGACAGAGTGAGACTCTGTCTCAAAAATAAAATAAATAAATAAGTGCGTGCTGGGATTACAGGCATTAGCCACTGTGCTTGGCCCATCTCGTTTTACAGATGAAAGCCAGACTGTGTTACAGAACTCACTGTCAGCAAGGCTGGAAACAGGCAGTAGTTGTGGTACCCTCAATTCCTTTCTGACATTTCTGGCCTGGACAGGCAGGTGGTGGAGGGATTGTTTGGGGACAGTCAGAGGCTGGCTCAGAGGAAGGAGGGAGCCAATAGATTCCTTTTCCTCTCCTGTGTTTTTAAGCACTGCAGCTACCCATGCAAATTGCCTCTTGGAATGATATATTTTTGCATATGGTGACTTGTATGTCAATAGCAAGTTGTTTTCATAATGCCAGTGCCAGAGAAATTGACGATCTCATCAGTAATGTGTTCGGAACCTGCCTCTGGTGCCAGCAAAACCCTTTTTATACTTGGGCTTACTCGTCAGCTGTCCAAATACAGTATGATTAATCTGGCCTGCTAGGGAGATGAGAGAGGGCTTGAACTATAGGAAGGGACAACGGTTAGGAAAATTGTTATGTAACAATGCCAATGATTTCCCTATAAGATTCAAATATGAATTAAGCTGTTCACTGGCCCCTACCAACAGAGGCACCATCATGCTCAGCCAGCCTTGGAATTCCATACAGATCCTGCTGTAAAGCCTTGTTCTAGAAACGTTGCAGCATCTCTTCTCTTTCTTTTCTTTTCTTTCTTTCTTTCTTTTTTTTTTTTTTCTTTTTGAGACAATGTCTCTTTCTATCACCCAGGCTGGAGTGCAGTGGTGCCATCATGACTCACTGCAGCCTCGAACTCCTGGCCTCAAGCAATCCTTCCACTTCAGCCTCCCAAGTAGCTGAGACTACAGGCATGCAACACCATGCCCAGCTATTCTTTCATTTTTTGTAGAGATGGGGTCTCACTGTGTTGCCTAGGATGGTCTTGAACTCCTGGGCTCATACGATTCTCCAACCTCAGCCTGCCAAAGAGCTGGGATTACAGGTGTGAGCCACAGCACCCAGCCAGTGGCTTATTTTCCCAGTAGAGATGACTATGTATGACCTTCCTGAAAAAGTTCCCTGTGGCCCAGAATTTAAAGTCTTACCAGTACTAAACATAACATTAGACGCTGAAGTTATGAGAAGAGATTCTGTGCCAGAGGCAGAAATCAAACTACTTTCATTGCTTTTGTCAGTCCTTGGGGTCTGAAAGTGAGTCATTCTTTAGGAACTTAGAAATGAGGGAAATAAGGATGCCTTCTGAGTGTTAAACTTTAATACAGATACATAATAGATCAGAGTGGAAATACTGCAAAGTCATCTTAAAGAGACAGTAAGCATACACAGCCATCTTAGTATCGCTACTCACATAGTCAAAGAAAGACGTTGGCAATCGGGAGAATCTGTGGAAATCTAGGTAACATCACGCAGGGAGACAGAGCTTGAACTAAAGATCTTGTTTTTGTTTTCATTTTTGTTTTGAGATGGAGTCTCGCTCTGTTACCCTGGCTGGAGTGCAGTGGTGTGATCTCATCTCCCTGCAACCTCCACCTCCCTGGGTTCAAGCGATTCTCCTGTCTCAACCCCCTGAGTAGCTGGGATTATAGGCACACACCACCGTGCCTGGCTAATTTTTGGGTTTTTTGTTTGTTTGTTTGTTTTTGAGACAGAGTCTCACTTTTTCACCCAGGCTGGATTGCAGTGGCGCAATCTTGGCTCACTAACCTCCGCCTCCTGGGTTCAAGTGAATCTTCTGCCTCAGCTCCCCAAATAGCTGGGATTACAGGCATGCACCATCATGCCTGGCTAATTTTTGTATTTTTAGTAGAGACAGAGGTTCATGATGTTGGCCAGGCTGGTCATGAACTCCTGAGTTCGAGTGATCTGCCCACCCGAGCCTCCCAAAGTGCTGGGATTACAGGCGTGAGCCACCGCGCCCAGCCTTAACTGAAGATCTTTAAGAGTTTCTGGTCTTGTAACCACAGGCACCACTACCATAGGATAGATGTGAAAGTTGTAGTCAACCCATTCCAAGTCTCATTGTTAAAGCGAATTCTGCTTCATTCTGAGTCTTTCCAACATTCAGTCCAGCTAAGAGATTCTTCTTGCTCTGTATGTATGCTCCTTAAACACCATTTTTATATAGCAGTTATAAATAAATGTCCCACTGTACATTGAGAAGCCACTGTTTGGTTTTATACATCAAGGCTGCAGGTTTGGTTAATGTGAGTTTTCCTCTGAGAGAAGGACCTTCTCTATATGAATTAACAATATTACATTTCTAGGCTTGGAGGAAGGAGGGCAGAGGTAAAGTCCTGGGTGGGGGTTTATTAAATAAGGTCAGGACAGACACATCATGAGGGAGCTTCATGGAGGAGAACCATTCTTGCTTCTATGGGGTGCGACATATTCCAGCCCATTTCATTTAAAGCCAAGAGTTTCAGAACATTGCATTATAGAAATATACCCATAGATATTCTCTTCATTTTATTTTATTTCATTATTGCAAGACAGGGTCTCATTCTGCTGCTCAGGCTGGAGTGCAGTGGCATAATTACAGCTCACTACAGCCTCAGACTCCTGGGCTCAAATGATGTCCCTACACCTCAGCCCCTCCAAGTAGCTGGGACTGTAGATACGCTCCACCATTCCTGGCTAATTTTTTTTTTTTTTTCCTAGAGAATGGGTCCCATTATGTCACCCAGGCTGATCTTGAACTCCTTGGTTCAAGCAATCCTTCTGCCTTGGCCTCCCAAACTGCTATGATTACAGGTGTGAGCCACCATAACCAGCATACCCATAGATACTCTTTAAAAGGGCAGCTAGGATGAAATGTATGTAAAAGGGCTAAGCAACTTATAAGTGGCTGATATGGGCATGTGTTAAGACTGCTTGGTGCAGCCTGGGGATGGATGAAGGCAAGTGCTGGAAATAAGGACCAGGCTGTAGCCACAGAGAGGATTTTTATCCTGGACTGGTGTAGTAGTGACTAGGGGCAATTCTGCATCATTTAATTTCCCCGTGGCAGATGAGAGTGATTTGAAAGTTTACCCTAAATTCTATGGTTCTGTGTTTGTAGTATGTAGTAAATGGTGAAGAGCCCAGAGAAAATAATACACATTGCTCAACCTGAGACCAGAGGGAAGAAAATGGTCCTTTGTATGATTCTTTTAGATTTTCTCTATGTGTTAGGAAAATTATAGCGGTAGCTCCTTCCCCCAACCTTTTCTTTCCTCTGTAGCTGCTTCAGCAATGCAAGGTTAGCACCATGGCAGCATGGGATCATTAGGAACCCAGGATTTTTGCTCTGATGTCCTTAGTATGTGCTCCTCGCTGTGGTTTCAGTATGGCTTCTGCACTGTTGATGCAGGGCAGGCAAGCCTCAATTTTGGAGCTCACCTACCGTCCATCTATTTTCCTGGCCATGTTCTAGGCAAGAAAAAAGAAAAAAGGGGAGATGAGATAGTGTGTTTCAGCAGAGTGAGCCCTCTTTAAGAAACTTTCCAGAAAGCAGCACTCAACACTTATATCTTATTGGCTAGAATGGTGTCACATGGTTACCTTCAGCTGCAAAGAATTCTGGGAAACTTTTATTTTATTTTTTTTAAAGTGGTCCCTTGGTAGCTGGATTTCTGATGAAAATGAGGAAGGCTTGGTAACTGGGCATCTCTGCTATGACTTTCAAGGCAGAGACTTGGGGCTCCATCTAGTTTTCTCCATTCCCTCACCCTTCTCCTTCAAGAAACCAACAATTCATAGCAACACACCAACATTTCTTTCACTCACACGTCTCTGTACCCTATTCATTCCTGCTGGGCTTGTCTTAGTTCAGGACTCATTTCACCCGAACTGTTTTATTAGGTAAGAATTTCTGCTGGTTCCACTGCACCCTGTCTCATCTTCAAGTCAGCATCCCTCTGCTTGCAGCCTTTTAATGCCTCCACATTGCCTTCAGCATGAAGAAGAGATTTCTTGCGTACAAATTTCCTCATGATGTAAACTTTGTCTGTGTCTCCAGCTTCATGTCCTTCTGTTTCCATCTTTGCTCATTTTGCTTCACAGTAGGAAGTAGGACTGTGCCCTCATAATCAACTTTTACTCCTCTCTTTCTCTCATACTCCACATTTGATCCATCCGTAGATGCCAGTGGCTCCACCTTTAACATATATGCGGAAAAGGACCTCTTCTTGAAAGACAATTGTGGCTGGGCACAGTGGCTCGCACCTGTAATCCCAGCACTTTGAGAGGCCAAGGCAGGAGGGCCATGTGAGCTTAGGAGTTTGAGACAAGCCTAGGCAACATGGCAAAACCTCGTCTTTGCCCAAAAAAAAAAAATTAGCTAGGTATGGTGGTGCGTGCCTGTAGTCCCAGCTCTTTGGGAGGCTGAGATGGGAAGATCACTTGAGTCCAGGAGGTGGAGGCTACAGTGATCTGTGATCACGCCACTGCACTCCAGTCTGGGCAACAGAGCAAGCAAGACTCTGTCTCAAAAAAAAAAAAAGAAAAAGAAAAGAAACAAAAAAGTAAAAACAAAAAACAATAGGGTAAGTGTTGAGTAATAAAGGAATGAATTAATGAATGTTGGATACACAATGCATTTCATAAATACTGATTCACCCAAAGGTAGCATGATGCATCCCCACTGTCGGGATATTAATAATGGCTAGAGATTTTTATGTTTATGTAATGTCAAGTGTGAGACATATATTATTTCTAATCCTCATAATAACCATACAGAGTCTTTTTGTGTTGTTGTTGGTTTTGTTTTTTGTTTCTTGTTACAGAGTCCTGCTCTGTCACTGAGGCTGGAGTGCAGTGGCACGATCTCAGCTCCCTGCAACCTCTGCTTCCCGGATTCAAGTGATTCTCCTGCCTCAGCCTCCCAAGTAGCTGGGATTACAGGCATGCACCACCATGCCTGGCTAACTTTTGTATTTTAAGTAGAGACGGGGTTTCACCATATTGGCTGGCTGTTCTGAAACTCCTGATCTCAAGTGATCTGCCCACCTTGGCCTCCCAAAGTGCTGAGATTACAGGCGTGAGCCACTGCACCTTCCCCAAAGTCTATTTTTTGAAACTGATGATAACAATAGCTTGTTATAGTTAATGCTTCTTTACTGCTTACTATGGGGTAGACACTAAGCTGAGTACTTTACATGAGATACCTTGTTTATTTCTCACCTCGATCCAATGAGGTAGCTTCTGTTCTTCCTCCCACTTCTCCAGATAAAGAAACTGAAGCTAAGGGAGGTTAAGTGATGTCCAAAGTCACAGATGGGCTGGAAGATACTTTCTACTCACTCAGCATCATCCATCTGTAGGACAGGGACTGAAAGAGTTTCTCAAAGCTTCTGCTAAGCAGCAGGTGTTGGGCATGATGGCTCACGCCTGTAATTCCAGCACTTTGAGAGGCCGAAGCAGGTGGATCACTTAAGGTCAGGAGTTCAAGACCAGCCTGGCCAACATGGTGAAACCCCGTTTCTACTAAAAATACAAAAATTAGCTGGGCGTGGTGGCGCACACCTGTAATCCCAGTTACTCAGGAGGCTGAGACACGAGAGTCACTTGAACCTGGGAGGCAGAGGTTGTAGTAAGCTTGATCATGCTGTTGTACTCCAGCCTGGGTGACAGAGAGAGACTGTGTCTAAAAAAAAAAAAAAAAAAAAAAAGCAGCAGCAGCAGCAGACATTCAGGACATTTACAGGCACTCAGTGTTCCTTTAGCTTTTGGTTGACCATTTCATGCCTTTGTTTCTGCAGTTTTATATTGTATCTGTAAAATATTAAAGCCCCTACATTCCTTAGCGAATACCACATGTTTAAGAGTTGGGAAGGAGAAAAGGACATTAGCGATAATTATTATAGATGATAATATTTGGCTGTTTCTGTCCAGATTATAGATTTTTCCTCATCCCCAAGAGAGGCAGTATGGGACAATAATTAGTACAGTGTACCCTGGAGTTAGTCTTTCTGGTTTCTGATTTCTGGTTCTAGTTTCATGATCTTAGGCATGTTACTTAGCTCCCCTGTGCCTCAGTTTACTCAAAAGCAATGTGAATGCGATAATAGTTCCTCTCTCATGGGGTTATCATAAGGATGCCTTTTTAGGTGCTTATGACAGAGCCTGATACTTAGAGAGCAGTCTACAAACACTAATTGGTACTTTTGTGGTAGTAGTCGCAGTCACATTCCTTCTTTTTATCATAGTAAAAATATTGATGGTAAGATATTTCTAACCTGATTTGGCCTATATCAGGAGCTATCTAGTTAATACTGAGATTTTAAGAGGTTTTTGTCCTCGTGAGCACTTCCAGTGTCAGATGAAGAACTGTAGGCAGATGTAGTGTTTGTCGTTAATTGCAGGAGCCTTAGTTCTTCCTTAAAATGGGTCAGGGTCGGCCAGGCGCAGTGGCTCAAGCCTGTATCCCAGCACTTTGGGAGGCTGAGATGGATCTCTTGAGGTCAGGAGTTCGAGACCAGCCTGGCTAACGTGGCGAAACCCCATCTCTACTAAAACTATGAAAATTAGCTGGGTGTGGGCACCTGTAGTCCTAGCTACTGGAGAGGCTGACGCAGGAGAATTGCTTGAACCTGGGAGGTGGAGGTTGCAGTGAACCAAGATCGCACCATTGCACTCCAGCCTAGGCAACAAGAGCAAAACTCCGTCTCAAAAACAACAACAACAAAAAAGGGTCGGGATCCACATTAAAATAGAGAACATTTGCTGTTTCTCACTCAGAATTTACTCCCTACCCTTCTTTTGATAACATTAGCCAGAACCTTCTTTGGAAACTTATTAAACACACAACTTCTTAGACCCCTACCCAGTTCTACTGAGTCTGAAGTTCTGGGGATGGGGGTGCCTAGCAATCTCTGGATTTTAGCAACGTTTTCAATGTATTCTGAATGCAGACAGAGTCCTAGAGACACTGATCTGAGATCGTGCTACTTGTGAATGTAGATCTTGCCAGTTGAGTCATTCCTGTCATACCCAACTACAACAGAGTTGAGAAGCTAGGACATATAGTATTGCCCCCGGAATGTAATTTTCTGCAAGCCTGGCTGCTGAAACTGCCTGTTGTAATCTGAGATCAGTTTTCTCTAATAGCTACTGAAACAACTTACTGTGACTGACTCTAAGACTAATTTTAGCCACCACCGTCATTCACCAGTCAGAGCTTTGCCAATTCCCGAATACCTTGCCAATATCAATGCATTTTCTTGAAAAATAATGTGTGTGTATGTATGTATAAAAAAAAAAATTCTCTTTTTAAAATAAAATCGCCAACCTTTTCTTTGTGCTTCTTATATACTAGAGATTACCCAGTCTCTGTGTATGCTCAAATTGCAATTCTTTCTTCCCAAATAAAATGTTCAATTTCAGAGATTTTTACTTTGACATACTCAAAGTGTAGCTCCCAGACCAGTAGCTCAATCATAACCTTGCAACTTGCTAAAAGTGCAGAATCCCAGGTTCTCTTCCAGACCAACCTAACAAGAATGTGCTTTTTTGTTTTTTGTTTTTTGTTTTTTTTTTTTTTTGAGACAGAGTCTCAGTCTGTCACCCATGGAGGAGTGCAATGGCACGATCTTGGCTCACTCCAAACTCTGCCTCCCACACTCAAGTGATTTTTGTGCCTCAGTCTCCCAAGTAGCTGGGACTACAGGCGCACACCACCATGCCGGGCTAAATTTTTGAATTTTTAGCACAAAAAATGGGGTTTCACCACGTTCACTAGGCTGGTCTCGAACTCCTGACCTCAAGTAATCCGCCCACCTTGGCCTCCCAAAGTGCTGGGCTCACAAGCGTGAGCCACCACGCCCAGGCCAAGAGTATGCATTTTTAACAAGACCCTCAGGTAATTGACAGGGATATTCACATTTGAAAACACTGAGCTAGGGTACCTGTTCTCACACTGGACCGATAGAGCTTTAAGCCCCACTGATGTCTGGGATCCTCTCTTAGGGATTCTGATTTGATTGATGGATCCGGGGGACAGCCTAGGTTTAAAAAAAAAATTTTTTTTTCACTCCCCAGGTAACTCTAATATGTAGCAAAGTTTGAGAGCCACTCAGCGAGGGCAGTGACCTAGGGCAATATTTCTGCAAATGTAGTCCCTGGTGCGGCAAGCACACGCCTCCCTGGGGGAATGTGTTAGAAATGTAAATTCTTGGGATCCACCCCAAACCTACTGAATCAGAAACTCTGGAGCTGAGGCCCAACAATGAATGTTTTAACAAGCCCTGCAGATAATACCAATGCAGGCTTGAGCTTGAGAACCATGATCCAGGGCCTGGGTACCCTTTTGATATAGCTGGCTGGAGATGGTGATGGGGGAGAGCACTAGCGTCCCTACCTGTCAATTTGCCAGGAATGGATGGATCTCCCAGGAAGCAGGACTTTCATTGCTAAAACCAGGACAGTCCTGAGCAAACTGGGATGGTTGGTGTATTAGTCAGGGTTCTCTAGAGGCACAGAACTAATGGAATATATATGGAGAGAGAGGAGTTTATTCACTATTGACTCACACAATCACAAGATCCCACAACAGGCCGTCTGCAGGCTGAGGAGCAAGGAGAGCCAGTCCAAGTTCCAAAACTGAAGAACTTGGAGTCTGGTGTTTAAGGGCAGGAAGCATCTAGCACAGGAGAAGGATGTAGGCTGGGAGGCTAGGCTAGGCTCTCTTTTCCCGTTTTTCCGCCTGCTTATATTCTAGCCACGCGGGCAGCTGATTAGATGGTGCCCACCCAGATTAAGGGTGGATCTGCCTTTCCCAGCCCACTGACTCAACTGTTAATCTCTTTTGGGCAGCATCCTCACAGGCACACCCAGGATCGATACTTTGTATCCCTCAATCCAATCAAGTTGACGCTCAGTATTTCCATCACAGTTGGTCACTCTGTGTCATGGAAGACTCCTTTATTTATTTATTTATTTATTTATTTATTTATTTATTTATTATTTGGTGACTGAGTCTCGCTCTGTTGCCTAGGCTGGAGGGCAATGGCAAGATCTCGGCTCACCGAGACCTCCACCTCCTGAGTTCAAGTGATTCTCCTGCCCCAGCCTCCCAAGTAGCTGGGATTACAGGCAGGCACCACCACACCGGCTAAGTTTTGTATTAGTAGAGACGAGGTTTCACCATATTGGCCAGGCTGGTCTTGAACCCCTGACCTCAGATGATCCGCCCGCCTTGGCTTGCCAAAGTGCTGGGCCTCCCAAAGCGCTGGGACTACAGGCGTGAACCACCGCGACCTGCCAGACTCTATTTTTGTTGAAGTGACACAGAACCCATTTCATTGACCAAACTTCAGTCATATGGCTGTAACCTTAGTAAAGGGGAGCTGACAAATGTGGCCTAGCTGTATGCCCGGGAGGAAGAGGAAAGTGGTTTTTTGAGGAGCTAACCAGTCTTTGCCATAGCTCCTAATCACTTCATAATGATCTCATCCTTTAAGTGCGCACAGGGGCTGCAAACATCTAAAGACGTTTCTACAAAGTGCCTGTTAGGAAACGGTACGGTCTTGTTCTCTGGGGACGCGATGCTTGCTGCTGACTTTTCTCTGTCAGTTCTCTGATTGCGCCATCAGCATCTGGCATTAGCAGTTCAACAGGAAGAAAAAAAAAATCCCCAAACCTTCCCCAGCACGTCTGTTCCCTTGTTGCAAGAGGTCTGCAGCTGGGATGTGATGGAGTGAGCATATGGCTTTAGGGAGGTCCATTTGGTTCACTTAGCAGAGTTCCGTGGCCTGTGAATGTTCAACACATTTTAACATTAAAGTCGTCAGGCAGCTGGCCTGATTCCTGCCTCCCTGTGCTGACTGGCTCTGAGAGCTGGCTATGCAGAAACAGAGACACGGGGCAGATGATCTCCAGTGAGGCTGATGGACAGGAACAGAGCGAAGGGTTTCTCAATGCATCACCCGCTCCAGAGCATCTCAATTCAGGCTTTCTGCAAATGTCATGTCATTTGCTGAGGCAAGGAGATTGTACTCCTTTGAATAGAAGGAGAACCAGCCCCCTTCGGTCAGGGGGCTTCTTTGAGGCAGAAAGAAATTAGGACACATGCCAGGCAAGTCTTGGCCTTCAGTGAGGGAGAAAAAACAAGCTCTGGAATATATTTGAACAGGATTTGCAGATGGGAATACAGTTGGTTTCTCTGGTCTCTGGTTGGCAAGTTTTTAGTCAGGGCCTTTTTTTTTTTTTTTTTGATACAGAATCTCGCTCTGTCACCCAGGCTGGAGTGCAGTGGCATGATCTTGGCTCACTGCAACCTCCGCCTCCCGGGTTCAAGCGATTCTCCTGCCTCAGACTCCCACAGAGCTGGGACTACAGGTGTGCACCACCATGCCTAGCTAATTTTTGTATTTTTAGTAGAGACAGGGTTTCACCACATTGGCCAGGCTGGTCTCCAACTCATGACCTCGTGATCCACCCGCCTCAGCCTCCCAAAGTGTTGGGATTACAGGCATGAGTTACCGTTCCCGGCCGTAAGGCTATTTTTATGTCCCTAGGTACAGTCTCCCAGTATCCTGATCTTTCTGACCCATGGACAGAGAGGCATTGTGTGTGTGGTAGACAGAGAACGTTGAGTGAGAACTTAGAAGATGTGAGTTCCAGCCCTACCCTCTGCCTATTTCAAGTGTAACTCCGGGTGTACAGGAGCCGCTCCAGCCCTTTGGGCTATCGGGGCTTAGACAGGGGCCAATGAGGAGGAGACAGGGCATGGAAAGAGAGAGAGGTCAGATGCCTGGCAGCATACAGGGAGGCTAGAACCCTAGGTATTAGCGAATTTAGAGGTGTCAACACAGAGCAGGCAGCAGTGACACAGTGAAGAGTAAGGGCCAGGAAGATGGGGGAGCTAGAAGTCTCTGGCAGAAGTGGATGAATTGGGAGCACTCCATGCCCATGAAGACGGCTTTTTTTGAGGGACAGTGAACCCCAGCTGGAGAGATGAACTTTAATCTTTCCTGAAATGATATTTCCTCTTAGGTATTTTAGATAAAGTTCTTCTTCTCTTTTCCCAAATATTAAAAAAAGACAAATATTTTGTCTTTCTCTTTTCCTTCTTTCTTACCATCTGTATTAGTTTCCTATAGGTACTATAACAAATTCATACAAACTTGGTGGCATAAAACAGCATAAATGTAAGGCCAGGCGCAGCGGCTCATGCCTGTAATCCCAGCATTTTGGGAGGCTGGGGCGGGCGAATCACCTGAGGTCAGGAGTTTGAGACCAGCCTGGCCAACATGGTGAAACCCCATCTCTACTAAAAATACAAAAATTAGCTGGGCATGGTGGTACCCAACTGAGGCACAAGAATTGCTTGAACCCAGGAGGTGGAGGTTACAGTGAGCCAAGATCATGCCACTGCACTCCAGGCTGGGCGACAAAGTGAGACTTTGTCTCAAAAGCAAAAAGTATTTTCCTATGGTTATAGAGCCCAGAAGTCTGAAATGAATCTCACCGGGATGAAGTTAAGGTGTTGGCAAGGCTGGTTCCTCCCAAATATTTTATTTTTATTTTTTAATTTCTAAAATTGTTTGTAGAGACAGGATGTCACTATGTGGCCCAGGCTGGGCTTGAATCCTTGGCCTCAAGTAATCCTTCTGCCATGATCATCCGAGGTGCTAGGATTACAAGCATGAGCCACCATGCTCAGCCTCCTTCCAAAGTCTTAAGGGGAGAATCCATATCCTTGCTTTTTTTAGCTTCTGGAGGTTACCTGCATTCCTTGACTCATGACCTCTTCCTCCAATCTCCCCAACCTCTTGCTTATATTCTCATGTCTCCTACTTCCTCCTGTGACTTTCTTGCCCTCCTCTTGTAAGGACCTTGTGATTACATAGGACTCACCCAGGATATCTTGTCCAGATTATCCAGGATAATCTCCCCATCTCAAGATCCTTAATTTAATCCTATCTTCACATCCTTCATGTCTTCCCATCCTTCATATCTTCCCATCCTTCATATCTTCACACCCTTCATATATTCACAACTTTCAGGTCGTCCCATTCTTCATATCTTCCCATCCTTCATAAGTGCACACCCTTCATATCTTCCCAAATTTCATATCTTCCCATCCTTCATATATTCCCATTCTTCATATCTTCACACCCTTCATGTCTTCACACCCTTCATGTCTTTCCATCCTTCATATCTTCCCATACTTCATATCTTCATACACTTTATATCTTCACACTCTTCATATCTTCCCATTCTTCATATCTTCACACCCTTTATATCTTCACACCTTTCATATCTTCACATCTTGCATATCTTCCCATCCTTCATGTCTTCCCATCCTTCATATCTTCACACCCTTCATATCTTCACATCCTTTATATCTTCACACTCTTCATATCTTCCCATCCTTCGTATGTTTACATCCTTCGTGTCTTCCCATCCTTCATATCTTCCTATCCTTCATATCTTCCTATCCTTCATATCTTCACATCCTTCATATCTTCCCATCCTTCATGTCTTCCCCTCCTTCATATCTTCACACCCTTCATACCTTCACATCCTCATATCTTCACACCCTTCATATCTTCACACCCTTTATACCTTCACATCCTTCTTATCTTTCCATCCTTCATATTTTCACAGTCTTCATATCTTCCCATCCTTCATATTTTCTCATCCTTCATATCTTTACACTCTTCATATCTTCCCATCCTTCATATCTTCACACCATTCATATCTTACCATCCTTCATGTCTTCCCATCCTTCATATCTTCACATCCTTCATATCTTCCCATCCTT
>NC_045441.1:16044664-16044909 GCF_002776525.5 Piliocolobus tephrosceles | reverse complement strand
CCTTCATATCTTCACACCCTTAATATCTTCACACCCTTTATATCTTCACATCCTTTGTATCTTTACATTCTTCATATCCTTTGTCATGTAAGGTTACATTCATGCATTCTGGGGATTCGAATGTAGATATCTTTTGGGGGATTATTATTAAGCCCACTGTACCATCCTTCCTTCTTTTTACTATTCACAAATGCTTCTTGAGGATTTTTTTTTTTTTTTTTTTTTTTTTTTTTTTTTTTTTTTTT
>NC_045441.1:16039910-16044264 GCF_002776525.5 Piliocolobus tephrosceles | reverse complement strand
GAGTCTCGCTCTGTCACCCAGGCTGGAATGCTGTGGCCGGATCTCAGCTCAATGCAAGCTCCGCCTCCCGGGTTCACGCCATTCTCCTGCCTCAGCCTCCTGGGTAGCTGGGACTACAGGCGCCGCCACCTCGCCCGGCTAGTTTTTTGTAGTTTTTAGTAGAGACGGGGTTTCACCGTGTTAGCCAGGATGGTCTCGATCTCCTGACCTCGTGATCCGCCCGTCTCGGCCTCCCAAAGTGCTGGGATTACAGGCTTGAGCCACCGTGCCCGGCCCGAGGATTTTTAAATGTTTCATGTCCCATGACTGATGCTGGAGATATATTGATGAGCAGAAACAGACATGGTCTTTGCCACATGAACTCAGCTTACACTCTAGAGGGGAAGGCGACAAAAATCAAATAGTCACCCATGTAAACATAAAGTTACACGACCATGGTTATGAACCATAGGTCTATGAACCTGCAATAGAATTGTTTGCCTGATCTCGTTTAGGGAGAGGAAGTAAGACAGTTAAGTGGTTTCTAAAGAAGCTATGGAAGGTCACAAAGATCATGTTAGGAATTTTGGTCTCTGTCCTAAGAACAAAGGAGTGCCACTGAGTGTTTTAAGTGAGAGAATATCATAGCCAGATTTGCATTCAATAGCTCACTGTGTATACTGTGTGGAGAACAGACTAGGGGGCAGGCTATTTAGTTGTCTGGTGAGAGCAGAGGGTAACATTGAACATGCAAGTAGCTGGGTGTCTGAGAGATATTTAGATGCTCTCTTTCTCTTGGTGATGCATTGGCTGCAGGAGGTTGGGTGTAGAATAAAATTATTAGAAGACTGAACAAATTTATATCAATGCACTTGAATATTAAGTAAGACCTCTGTGACAACTGAGAGGATACAGGGTGGAAACAGCTCCATCCCAATAGGAGCACCAGCTCTAGCATCTGTAGATTGAGCCCAGGAATGTGATAATCTAGAGCTGGTCTGGAAAAAGGTGGTCTAGAGACAAGCATTGTTCAGAAGAGTAGAAATACCTAGGTGGGAGTGGGGGCTGTGGGAGAATGAACTAGAGTTACTTCTAAGAGCACATGACAGTAACCAACAAATAAGAGCCCAGAAATAATGTTTAGTATAGGCATGATTTGAATGCCAAGTCCAGTAGATGTGGTGGGTAGATCCCAGGAATGGATACTCATCAGAAAGAACCAATGTAATGGAGATTCTGAAGTCTAGAAGGTATGACTGAGAGAATAAGAGACTCAGGTACAACCTAATAGCTCTAATTTAGATATCTAAAGGGTTGTCACTACAAACTAAATGTTTTTATTTTTTATTTTTAAATATATATATATTTTTGAGACAGTCTCACTCTGTCACCTAGGCTGGAGTGCAGTGGTGCGACCTTGGCTCACTGCAACCTCTGCCTCTCGGGTTCAAGTGATTCTCTTGCCTCAGCCTCCTGAGTAGCTGGGATTACAGGCACCCACCACCATGCCTGGCTAATTTTTGTATTTTTAGTAGAGATGGGATTTCACCATGTTGACCAGGCTGGTCTTGAACTCCTAACCTCAGATGATCCGCCTGCCTCGGGCTCCCTAAGTGCTGGGAGTACAGGAGTGAACTGCCACACCCAGCCAGACTGAATGTTTTTAATCCCTGCAAAATTTATGTTGAAACCTAATCTCCAGTGTGATGGTATTTGGAGATGGGGCCTTTGGGAGGTGATTAGGTCAGAAGGGTACAGCCCTCATGAATGGGAATTGTGCCCATATGAAAGAGTCCCACAGGAGCTTGTTTGCCCCTTCCATCATGCAAGAACACATGGAAGGCAAGATCTGTGAGAAATAGGACCTTACCAGATGCCAAATCTGCTGGTGCCTTGATCTTGGACTTCCCAGCCTCCAGAACCATGAGCAATAGATTTCTACTGTTTGCAAACTACCTGGTGTAAGATATTTTATTTTAGCAGCCCAAACACACAAAACAAAATAAAACAAAACAAGATTTTAGGCCAAAAGAAAGAAGAGCATTAAGAAAAAATAGAGCTGTCTAACCAACCAGGCCATCCATCAGAGTTATTTACTCAGGAATTGGGATCTTATGGTATTCAAGCACTGTTGAGGATATAGAGGTGAGGAAGACATAATCCTTGTCCTTTGGTATACCATTTTGGAAGTCAAACAAGACCTATTGTTACTAGACAGGGGTCTGGATCCAGACCCCAAGAGAGAGTTCTTGGATCTCACGCAAGAAAGAGGTCAGGGTGAGTCCACAGAGTAAAGTGAAAGCACGTTTATTGAGAAAGTGGAGGAATAAAAAAATGGCTACTCCATAGACAGAACAGCCACGAGAGCTGTTGGTTGCCCATTTTTATGGTTATTTTCTTGATAATATGCTAAACAAGGGGCAAATTATTCATGCCTCCCCTTTTTAGACCATATAGGGTAACTTCCTGACATTGCCATGGCATTTGTAAACTGTCATGGCGCTGGTGACAGTGTAGTAATAAGGACGACCAGAGGTCACTCTTCTTGCCATCTTGGTTTTGGTGGGTTTTAGCCAGCTTTTTAACTGCAACCTGTTTTATCAGCAAGGTCTTTATGACCTGTATCCTGTGCCGACCTCCTTTCTCATCCTGAGACTAAGAATGCCCAACCAGCTGAGGATGTTCAGCTTCATTTTGCCTAGCCCCTATTCAAGATGGAGTTGCCCTGGTTCAAATGTCTCTGACACTATGACCACAATAATGGTGGAGCATTGTATTTTATGTAAAGAAGGATTCAAACAAGATGCTCTGAGGCTCCAGAGGAGGGGCCATCATGTTAGCTTGACTTAGGGATCAGGATAGACCAATGAATAAACCAGTAGTATACCAATGAGGGTATCAAGTTGAGACCTGGGCACTGGGGAAGTTGAGAATGGACATTTTATGGCAGAAAGCAGATCCACAAAGATGGGAAAGCACAGGCGGGAAAGTTCAGGATATGTTAAGCACACTAGGAATGATCCTCTACAACTGAGAACCAGAAAAACAAAGGAAGATAACAGAGAGAGGGACTGCAGTAAACCTACCTTATTTTATAGCCCCATTCTCCCATTCCAATGTCCTAGAAACAACTGCCTTCTGAGAGTTAAGTCATCCTAGCAACATGGAATGAGTAATGCCAAAACTGTACTAAGTCTTCTCAAAGAGACAGTATGTCTCCCGGACCAGATTAAGGCTTGATTGATTGTGTTGGCATATCTAAATAAAGCATTGCCCATTAGCCAGTCATGGAAGCATGACGAGTTAGTCACGGAGCAAATGCCGGCAGAGCTACAGGCAAAATTCCACGGGGAGATACCTTGATGGGAAGACGAGAAGGATCTGTATTTAATGTCAGGGAGAGCATGGTTGGGAAGATGATTGCTCACCCCATGGAAACCTGATGCCCACGAACATCCTGATCCTAAAACAAACTCTCCTTGATTCCGCAGCCATGCTCCAAAGATTCTGCTGATGGGCTGAATTTCCTGGCAGTTTTCAAACAGGGGAATAGTGTTCAGGCTTTTAAAAATGTCTCATCAGCTAGAAGGTTACTCTGGGTTTTTTTGTGTGTGTCAGCTTTTCAGATGAATCTCATCATAATGAATCTGTTTCCAGGAGTCAATAATCTGTGGTCAGAGGGAGGCTCTGGGTGGTAACACTGACATGCTAAGCTATCATGAATTCCTCAAGGCTCTGTCATTTTTTGGGTCTCTTGGTGGCCATCTGGATGGACTTTTGTTCATGATGGCAACCTGCTTTCATGGCCGTCTGTGCTGGCCATTTGCTTATTTGCTCTTAGACCGATGACCTGCCCTTCTCTTACTCTGTACTGTGAACAAAATCACATTTTCCAGCCATCCCTGGACACCTGGCTTCTGGCTGGGTGTAGCCAGTAGGGGAACTGGCGGGAGATGGTAGAGCAGAGAAGTCTTGGTGGCTAATACTGCTCTTCCAGGACTTTGGCTACCTGTCTTCACCACCACAGGTGCACTGTAGCTCCAACTTCTGTCCATGTACCTAGCTTCTAGGTCCAAGGACTCAGCCTCTTCTCTTTGTCTCTACAGCCATGGGGCAGGGGATGAAAGTGGTGGGGGTCAGGGAATAGTTATTTCCTGCCGTGTTAATCTCTCCGTTGTCTCATTGTCCCTTCTTATATGTCTCAGATCTTTCATCCCCTTTGTAACAAATCTCCTGTGTAAAACTCCCTCTTTTTCCCTCCCTCCTTCCCTCCCTTCTTTCTTTCTCTCTCCCTTCCCCTTCCTTCCTTCCTTCCTTCCTTCCTTCCTTCCTTCCTTCCTTCCTTCCTTCCTTCCTTCCTTCCTTCCTTCCTTCC
>NC_045441.1:16019458-16039810 GCF_002776525.5 Piliocolobus tephrosceles | reverse complement strand
TCCTCCCCCCGCCTCCTCCCTCCCTCCCTCCCTCCCTCCCTCCCTCCCTTCCTTCCAGATTCTCATTCTGTCATCCAGGCTGGAGTGCAGTGGTACGATCTCGGCTCACTGCAACCTCCGCCTCCCAGGTTCAAGTGATTTTCCTGCCTCAGCCTCCCAGGCAGTTGGGATTACAGGCACGCACCACCACGCCTGGCTAATTTTTGTATTTTTAGTGGAGATGGGGTTTCGCCATGTTGGCCGGGCTGGTCTCAAACTCCTGTCCTCAAGGGATCTGCCCTTCTCGACGTCCCAAAGTGCTGGGATGACAGGCGTGAGCCACCATGCCCGGTCAAAACTCCCTCTTTTTCTAATACGTGGGGTGGCTTGTTTTCCTGACTGGGCTGTGATTAAATCAATTTCCATTCCATCTCCTAGGTTACCAACACTGCAGACCCTCAAATACTAGCCGGAAAGGTTGGAATTTAAACCATGGGCAATCCTTCTTAGTTTGGAGCACAAAATAACTAACCAGCCATCATACATTTTCTTGGGTCATCAGTTTCACCTCTAGATTTGGGACAAACACAAAAGCTGTGATTTTTATGCTAAGACAAAGGCATGCCTGTGCAAAAGCCAGGTGATTTTAAGAAAAACCAGGAGACTTCAAAGTATTTTTGCACTTGTAAGAGGTCAATGAGTATCTTTTCCTGTTAGAAGTGCTTTGGAGGAAAAGTGTTGAAAGCATTGCCATAAACCAGGACTTGGCAAACTTTTTTTTTAAAGGGTCACATAGTAACTATCTTATGCTTTTAAAGGGCCACATAGTAACTGTTTTATGCTTTGCAGGTCAAATATGATCTCTGTTACAACACTCAGCTCCCCCATTGATGTACCATAGATCCTATGCAAATGAATGACTATGGCTGTGTTCCTATAAAACTTTATTGGTAGCAGGCTGGTTTTTGCCCTCACCCCTATATTAAGCAATGAGTTGTGATGGGGGTGGCTATGGGGGGTTAGAGATTCTATGGTTTTTTGTTTTTATTTTTAGACAGAGTCTTGCTCTGTTGCCCAGGCTGGAGTCCAGTGGTGCAATCTCGGATCACGGCAACCTCTGTCTTCTGGGTTCAAGCGATTCTCCTGCTTCAGCCTCCCAAGTAGCTGGGATTACAGGCATGTGCCATCACGTCTGGCTAATTTTTGTATTTTAGTAGAGACAGGGTTTCACCATGTTGGCCAGGGTGGTCTCAAACTCCTGACCTCAGGTGATCCACCTGCCTCGGTCTCCCAAAGTGCTGGGATTACAGATGTGAGCCACCGCGCCTCACTGGGTTAGAGATTCTTAATGGATAATTACCTGAGTGAAATTGTGATCTAGGAAGATTGACGGCAGTGAGTATATTTACTTGGAGGAGGGAGAGGCCAGAGGTAGGGAGATTGGTTAAATGACTGAGGCAGGAGAATAGGGTGTGGAGGCAGAGAACCTAAGGCCCATTCGCACTGACTTCCTAGAACTAAATCAAAAGGAAACCCCCAACTTTCCATGCCCAAGTAACAAAAGGACCAGCCCCTGCCACTCCCTGCCACTCCTTTTCTGCATGGCAACTGAAAAACTGAAATCACCTCCAATTGGTCCCCTCCTACAACCAATCAGGCTGATGGTGGGCCAAGTCTTCATTTGCATGAGAGTATAACTTTGCAACTTCACTTCAGCCTCTGATTGGTTGTTTTCTGCAACCAATCAGACTGATGGGCAGCCACTACCTCATTTACATAGGGTGTGTACAAAGTAACCAATGGGAAACCTCTAGAGGGCATTTAAACCCCAGGAAATTCTGTAACTGGGCCCTTGAGCGGCTTGCTCTGCTTGTTCGCACTATGTGGAGTGTGCTTTCATTTTCAATGAATCTCTGCTTTTGTTGCTTCATTCTTTCCTGTCTTTGCTTGTGTGTTTTATCCAATTGTTTGTTCAAAGCGCCAAGAACCTGGACACTCTCCACTGGTGACATGAGCACCTTGGTGTTAACGTCAAGAGGTTTGGCAAACCTAACCCAGGTGCGAGGCAGTCAGTTTGGAGAGACGCTGGTCCAGCTCTTTCCTACCCAATCATAACTCCAATAGAGATCCTTCCAATGGTTCCGCCTCTGGATGAATTTTAGGAACCCTTTGGCCAATATTACTCCATTCTTTTCCCCTCGGTACCTGAAACTTTTACACCTCTGCTGCCTCATTTTGTTCTCTGGTACACTCCATGCAGTCAGCTGGGCTCTGAGCCATTGACTTTCCTGTTCAACTGAGAAAGTGACTCAGAGCTTCTCTTCCAGTTTCCAATGACTGCCACATTCTGCGTGGGGTAGCCCCGAATGAATATAACTAATTAGCATTTGCAAAGCGATTCCTGTGGCTGGGGTGAGAGCCAGCCAGAAGGGCCAGGTATAATCACTGTTATATCTGTGGCTTACATAATTCCTGGTCCACCCTGGAATGATTTTTTAAGCCTTGTTAATTGGGGGAATTACAGTGTGAGTGCTGAAAACCAGCTGTGGTTTTAAGTGCTACAAGCGTTTCTGTAGGTGGTACAGAGCTGGGTGTAAATGTTGATAGACGTGTGAGAGAAATTACAGCTCAGGTTCCCGTGCAGCTGCTCTGAGGGAATATTGGACAAAGGACGTTTCTAAACAGATGTGCAATTAGCAATTAGATGATTTTAAAAGTCATCTGATCGATGTTTATGCATGGATAAAGAAAAGATATTCCCTGTACTCCTGTGATCTCAGTGAAATCAGAACACCAGTCTGAATTGCCTGTAACGAATTCTGGGGCTAGGAGTTCAAGGACCCAGTAAGACCTAGTATTTGACAGATCAGTAAGGTAATTGTAGTTTACAGTAATCTAGTGTATATTTCATAATAGCTAAAAGAATAATTTGAATATTTCTAGCATAAAGAAAAGACAAATATTTAAGGCGATGAATATATCAGTTACACTGATCTGAGCTTTAAAAATTATATGAATGTATTAAATTACCGCATACACTCCCAAAATATGTACATCTATTTTATATCAATACGTTAAAAAAAAATAAGTCGAAAGATCAAGAAGAGAGCAAATTTGACGTGACGGTGTCTGGAACCTAAGAGGTGTTATCGAGCAAATGGGCTCACCACCCAACGTACCCAGAACCCAATACCATGGCATCAGCTTTTGAGAAAAGAAAGGCTTTAAGTCTGGCCAGCAAGGAGACAGGAATTGGGTTCAAACCTGTCTCCCTGATTTAGGGTCTGGGGCAAATTTTAAAGGGTCAGAGGGCAAGGGAGAGAATTTCAGAAATTTGGCATGGCAGGGTCTGATGGGAGTGCTTTAAATTTGACAGTTTACAGTAAGGTATGTTGAAGAGGATTTTAGTCCCAGATATTCCTGGCCAATGAACCTCTTTTTTTTTTTTTTTTTTTTTTTTTTTCGTTTTTTTGAGATGGAGTCTCACTCTGTTTCCCAGGCTGGAGTGCAGTGGCACGATCTCAGCTCACTGCAAGCTCCACCGCCTGGGTTCAAAGAATTCTCCTGCCTCAGCCTCCTGGGTAGCTGGAACTACAGGCACACACCACCAGTAGAGATGGGATTTTACCATGTTGGCCAGGCTGGTCTCGAACTGCTGGCCTCAAGTGATGTACCTTCCTCAGCCTCCCAAAGTGCTGGGATCACAGGCATGAATCACCACCCGCACCCCCCACCCCCCGCCTAAACCCCTCACTTCTAAAGGAATTCCAACAGTCAGATTCTGGTCACATCCCAGTCTTCTTGGTTCCATGAGCAGGAATTGTTGATTTCAGGTGTTGTCAGAGGTCAAAGCTTTTTCCATTCCATGTGCCCAGGGTTCATAAGTCATAGTTTGGCTCTGTTATGCCTATGAGGATGCTTGACGTTTTGTTAACGACAGAGCAGGCCCAGTTTGGGCTGGTCCTGCCTAGATACTTAACAAGAGCTTGTGAATGAATGGCTGAGTGCATGGCATGGCTCAACTACCTATTCCCAAGTTCTTTTACTTGAGGAAGAATTTTTTGGCTGGGTATGGTAGCTCACACCTGTAAATACCAACATTTTTGGGAGGCCAAGGCAGGAGGATTGCTTGAGGCTAGGAGTTCCAGACCAGCCTGGGAAACATAGTGAGACTCCACTTCTACCAAAAAAATTTAAAAATTAGCTGGGCGTGGTGGTGCATGCCTGTAGTCCCAGCTGCTTGGGAGGCTGAGACAGGGGGCTTGCTTGAGCTCAGGAGGTTGAGGCTGCAGTGAGCTATGATAATTGTACTCCAGCCTGGGCAGCAGAGTGCAATCTTATGTCTAAAACACAGACACACAACACCACACACACACACACACACACACAGAGAGACAAGACTGTTTTTTACTGAGGATTATTAGACTGCAGTCTCTAGTGAGACTCCTTTACTGACTGAGGATTCCTAAATTACCTACTTCAGGCAACTCGATGCATTTATAAGAGGTTCATTTACCTGATTTACCTGGTTTGTTGGGGATGAATCCTCAATGATTACTGCCTGCCTCGTGAAAGTGAAGTGTCAGAGTAAAAGCACTAAACACTGATTAGCTTTTCTATGAGCCAGGCATTGTGCTAGGTTCATCAACAGAACAGCTTTTGTTAGCTCCCGACAGCACTGTGACTTGTTACAACTTCTTTTTGATACCTGGGAAGTGAATGATTAGAAGATGATGGGAAGTTGTCAAAGTCAGGTCTCCAAGATGTGACAGAGCTATATGGACACCCAGGTGACTGTGAGTCTAAACCATGTGGTAGTCACAATCCAGAAACAGCAGACTAGCAACCTCCCTAAAGTGGTCTGTGCATGGATTTTTTTTTTTTTTTGGATAGCAATTATTATCATTACTATTATTTTGAAATGGAGTCTTGCTCTGTTGCCCTGGCTGGAGTGTAATGGTGTGATCTCGACTCACTGTGACCTCCATCTCCCAGGTTCAAGCGATTCTCCTGCCTCAGCCTCCCTCCTGAGTAGCTGGGATTACAGGTGTGTGCCATCATGCCCAGCTAATTCTTGTGTTTTTAATAGAAGTGGGGTTTCACCATGTTGGCCAGGCTGGTCTCCAACTCCTGACCTCAAATGATCTGCCTGCCTTGGCCTCCCTAAGTGCTGGGATTACAGGCAGGAGCCACCAGGAGCCGGCTGCAATTATTTTTCAATTTAAATTCGAATGCCCTTTGGAGGGGTGTGCCCTCCCCACAGGGAGGAAGCTCCACTACTCCCTCCTTGTGATTTTTACAAGGGTAGTTTTTCACCTTTGTGTGATGTGTCTAGCCCTGGAGGCGTCTGAATTTGCTCGCCCTGCAGAAAAGGGCAGGCAGGGTCTTCATTTTCTCCCCACGGGTCACACACCTCCTGTACCATCTTTGCACTTGAATGGAACATTCATCAGTTCTCCTCTGGCCTTTTCTAACACTTGTCTCAGAGGCCAAAATGTCTAATCGCACCATGAGTAGTGAGTGAAAACCTTAACAATCTCCGCTCCATATTTGCGAGAGAAAAATGATTACCCCTCACATTAAATGGGTATAGTGCTCAATCCAGTGTATAATAGGGGCTGCAGTGCCAAGATACCCATTGATGTGAGAAATAAAACATTTGTTCAAGGAAAGCGGGCCAATCAGAGGGTGTGCTGCGGGTGGAGGTGGAGGCCAGGAACCTGACAGGGGGAGAAAAAGGTCTTGATGGATGTGATTTGAAAAGCGATGGAGAGGCAATGGAGTCTCAGCTTCCAGCTGGGCTGTGCCAGACAGCTGGGCTGCTGACAACGTGCCCCCTGCCCAGCAGGGAGGCTGGTACCCACAGCTTTGACAGGTGCTGGGGAAGGGTGAGCAATGTTGGAGTTCGAGGAGGGAGCTAGTACTCTTTTTTTTTCCCCCTTTGGCTTGTTGGTGGTTAACATATGATGATTCTTGAGCTTAATGAATGAGGCAGGCTGGTCCTTCTCACAGAACCAAAAGCCATTCATGAGCTCCTCCCTTTTGCAGGGAACCATTGAGAAGAAGCAATGGGCAATGGGAACAAATGAAGAATGTAACCCCTGACCCTCTTGGATTTATCCTTGGGTGTTTCTTCCTCAACTATGAGACCTGGCCTTGCACTTGTTTACCTGCATTAGCCACACGTCTAGAATCAAGCGAATCAAGCGGCTGTGGAGATAATCAGCTTTGTTCTCTATGCAGACATTCTGGCTTAGGGCTGAACATGGACTAATGCCCATAGCAGGAAAGAACAATGATGACATTCATGAGTCAGCACTGGCACCGTGCTGCTGCTGTCAAGGCTCATTATTTGTTGCTTTCAAGAGAGTTGCTTTTGCCTGCAGCAAAGCCACTGACACCCATGGGTAAAGGAAAGTGCATGTGGATTTGCCCTGGTGTGTTCGAATTTTCCATCTTGCATTTCTTGGCAGTCTAGGCAGTAAGACTGGGAGGTGCGGGGGGACTCAGCCATACCGCAGCCATCTGCTGGCTAGGCAGGTGCGGAGAGCTGCTTCAATGGGCGGCAGTGCATACCCATTTACACTCAGTCATTAGCAGGTGGCTGCTCAGAGTTGGGGTGGAGGGGAGGTTGCCTTGGAGGCCACATGTCTCTTGGTGTTGAGCAGGACTTCTAAGGAGGCACCCAGGAGCTCCACAAAGGAGATCGTTCTTGATCTTTTCATTTATGTATTTATTTTTTGAGATGAAGTCTCACTCTGTTGCCCAGGCCGGAGTGCAGTGGCACAACCTCGGCTTACTGCAGTCCTGCAACCTCCACCTCCCGGGTCCAAGAGATTCTACTGCCTCAGCCTCCCGAGTAGTTGGGATTACAGGTGCTCGCCACCACCCCTGGCCAATGTTTGTATTTTTAATAGAAACGAAGTGTCACCATGTTGGCCAGGCTGGTCTCAACTCCTGACCTCAAGTGATCTGCCCGCCTCGGCCTCCCAGAGTGCTGGGATCACAGGCATGAGCCACCACGCCCAGCCCATTCTTGACCTTTTCAGACTGAGTTTTATTGGTGCCCTGTCTTTCTGTGAACAATTTCACAGAAACGTATCAGATGCATTTGCAATGTCGGAACCTTTGATCCTTTAATCTTACGTCTATTAGATTAAAAATATCAGAACTCCTTCAAGGGGGCTATGGAGTGGGCAAGGGAATGGATGAGACTCAAGGTCCTTCCTGCCCTCCCCTGTATTTTTGGATCCCACGACTTGGAGCTGTCCTAAGCTCAGCCAACACTGTGACATGGGTACTACCTAAAGACTTCCTTTAGAAAAAAATAAATACAGTTAATTTTTCAAGTTGGGCTTTAACAATTGGATGTTATAATGGTAGTCCCTGGTTGTGGACAACCTCTGGTATTAACCTCACATGTTCACTAAATGAAATAAGTATTCATCAAAACTGCTCTTTCCGTGTCTTTATTTTTTCAAGCTAGAAAAACAAAAACAACAGCAAAAATCAATAAAGCTTGTTTCAATTCGATACAGGACCAAGAGCAACATGTTCATAAACATGTGTGTCTACCATCAGCTTTGTTCTTGAACATCTCCCTTTTGCAGAGACCAACACTGAGGCAGAAGAATGTCAGTCAGCTCCCTGGAGGCCCAGAACAAGAGACAGAGCATCAGAGAAGAGATTTCAGTCAAGGCTTCCTCTACTCCGTCCCCTGGCAAACAGCTGCTTGTCAGGTGTTTATATTCAGTGGGGCCTGGAGAAACTTGAGCAATTAAAAACAAAAAGCCTCCTATCCATCCGTAGCATTACCCGAGCCTAGCTGGGTTTGCAGCTTGTAATGTGTTATTTATTTTTGGTTTTAATTGCCGGCAGTCCCAGAAACATTAGTGTTATATATAGTGCTGGGCTCAGCAGGAGTAATTAAAAGGCGGGGGCCCTCATGGTCGGTAGTAAAATACCAAGTGCAGGCTGTTTAAGAAAAATGTGCCATTGATTGGCCATCAGCAAAACACAGGGTGGTAGAGAAAGGACAGAAGAGGGAAGCCAGGCAGAAAAATCACACTGAACAGGAAAGGTTTATGCACAGGCTGAGGTTTGCTGAGTTGTGGAATAAAATATAATTTATTTGGATCACGCTTCTAAGCAGCATCATGGTTCAGAAAGAACCAACGTTTATCACATGCAATACCAGGCACTTAGATCTGCATAATCTCATTTAAAAATCCTGAAACCCCGGCTGGGTGTAGTGGCTCACTTAATTCCAGCACTTTGGGAGGCCAAGACAGGTGGATCACTTGAGGTCAGGAGTTCAAGACCAGCCTGGTCAACATGGCGAAATCCAGTCTCTACTAAAAATACAAAACTTAGCTGGGCATGATGGTGCACCTGTAATCCCAGCTACTCGGGAGGCTGAGGCACGAGAATTGCTTGAAACCAGGGGATGGAGGTTGCAGTGAAGTGAGATCACGCTGCTGCACTCCAGCCTGGGCGAGAGAGTGAGACTCTGTCTTAAAAAAACAAAACAAGGGGCTAGGCCCAGTGGCTCATGCCTGTAATCCCAGCATTTTTGGGTGGTTGAGGCAGGTGGATCATGTGAGGTCAGGAGTTTAAGACCAGGCTGGCCAACATGGTGAAACTTCATCTTTACTAAAAATGCAAAAAGTAGCTGGGCGTGGTGGCATGTGCTTGTATTCCCAGCTACTAGGAAGGCTGAAACAGGAGAATCTCTTGAACCTGGGAGGCAGAGGTTGCAGTGAGCTGAGTTCACGCCACTGCATTCCAGCCTAGGAGACAGAACAAGACTTCATCTCAAAAATAAATAAATAAATAAATAAATAAATAAATAAATAAATACCAACCAACCAAACAAACAAAAAGAACTGGGTGTGGTAGCTCACTCCTGTAATCCCAGCACTTTGAGTCGCCGAGGCAGTAGGATCACCTGATGTCGGGAGTTCGAGACCAGCATGGCCAACGTGGAGAAACCCCATTTCTACTAAAAATACAAAAATTAGCCTGGTGTGGTGGTGGGCACCTGCACTCCCAGTTACTCCAGAGGCTGAGGCAGGAGAATCACTTGAACCCGGGAGGCGGAGTTTGCAGTGAGCCGAGATCGCACCATTGCACTCCAGCCTGGGCGACAAGAGCAAAACTCTGTCTCAAACAAAACAAAACAACCACACAAACTCCTGAAACTCCTTCCAGGCTGGTGTGCAGATTCCTCTCTATCTCCATTCCATAGGATACTAAACCGAGATTCAGAGGGGACCAGCCTTGCCTTGCTCGAGGAAGACAACACAAAGCACACTATTTTTAGTGGCCATCCCTAGGAGGCGAATCATGGACAGTTCTTTTCAAAAATGTTCTTCAATTTTTGCCCTAACATGTTGGGAAGACATAGGAGAACAAGAAGAACAGCAGAATGATAAGGGTCAAGGGAGAGTAGGAGTTTGTGCTGAAACCTAGAAACAAGAGGGAGAGAACTGGTAGACAGGTTAGATGTATCATCTTGTGTGATTATTTCCTCATTTTACAAATAAGGTGGATGAGGCTCAAAGAGTTTAAAAGGAACTTCCACAGCACGTGAAGTACGGTCCCATTTATGTAAACATAATACATTTATAAATACATGCATGTGTGATAGGACCCTATTTATGCTTGAGTTTACTCCCCGCACTTAGGCAAAAGAAGAACTGCCCTATACACCTTTTACTTAGAACATATTTTGTGGACCAGGCACAATGGTTCACACCTGTAATCCCAGCACTTTGGGAGGCTGAGGCGAGTGGATCACTTGAGGCCAGGAGTTCGAGATCAGCCTGGCCAGCATGGTGAAACCCCCTTCTCTACTAAAAACACAAACATTAGTCGTGCATGGTGGCGGGAGCCTGTAGTTCCAGCTTCCTGGTAGGCTGAGGTGGGAGAATCACTTCAACCTGGGAAGCGGAGGTTACAGTGAGCTGAGATCACACCAAACCTGGGTGACAGAGGAAGACCCTGTTGCAAGATAAAAAAAGCTGAAAAAAAAAAAAAAAAAAATTAAAACCTCCTTTTGAACAACATTTGATCACACAGACATATTGAAGGCACACAGTAGGGCATCTTGGACTATAAATATCTCATTATAGAACATCTTTCATTTCACTCACATAGTAATAACAGCTAGTATTTAGCACATAGTAAGTGCTAACTAAATATTGCCTGGAGCAGGTACTGCTTCCATTTGCTGACTCAATCCTCCCAACAACCCTGTGATATTAATATTACTATCCTCTTTTCACAGGGGATGTAATAGAGGCACGAAGAGCTTAAGAAACTTGCTCAAGCTTATATAACTAAGAAAGGGGTGGACCATGAGTTGAAACTTTAGACAGTCTGGTTGCCAATTGCAGCACGAGATTCTTTTTTCTTTCTTTCTTTCTGTTATTTCCCTTCTTTCCTCCTTCCCTCCTTCTCTCCCTTTCCTTCCTTCCTTCCTTCTCTTTTCTTCTTTCTTTCTCTCTCTCTTTCTCTCTTTCCTTCTTCTCTCTCTCTCCTTCCCTTCCTTCTTTCATTTCTTTTCTTCCTTTTTCTTTCTTTATTTCTTTCTTTTTTCTCTTTCTTTACTTCTTCTCTCTCTCCTTTCCTTTCCTTTTTCCTTCCTTCCTTCCTTCCTTCTTTCCTTCCTTCCTTCTTTTTGAGGCAGGGTCTTGCTCTGTCATCCAGCCTGGAATGCAGTGGCTCAATCACAACTCACTGCAGCCTCAATCTCCTAGGATCAAGTGATCCTCCCACCTCAGCCTCTTGAGGAGCTGAGACCACAGGTGCATACATCACCACATCCAGCTAATTGTTTCATTTTTTATAGAAACGTGGTCTCGTCATGTTGCTCAGTCTGATCTTAAACTCCTGGGCTCAAGTCATCCTCCCATCTCAGCCTCCCAAAGTGCTGGGATTACAGGCATGAGCCATCGTACCAGTTGAGCAAGATTCTTAACCATGCTGCTATGTCTGTTGTGGGCAATTATTAGCAATCTCTCCAGAACGCTGAATATTAGCCTCTCAGAGGTGCTGGAAGCAAGGCTGCATGATGGTATTGCTCAAGAGTGAGGATGGTTTCTGTGGAAGTCCAAGTAGGCATGCTTGGGGTCCGGGGTAATGGGGTGCTGATGAAGAGAGGCCCAGGTCATTTTGAAAACTGGAGGCATCTTACCAATGGACTTAGCAGAAGCAGATAAACGCCCAGGGAGAAGCTGAGAAGAGAAACCATTTCCTGGCACAGGGCCATTGCCTGCAGTTTGACAGTCTGTGGCCTGAATAGGGCTCTTGGCTACGGCATGAGCAGGGCTGAAGACCAGTGCTGGTTCCACTTGCCAAGGCATGCACTTGCCCCGGGGCAATGTCCATCCTAGCAAGGTTCAAAGAACCAGAGGGTTCCAAGCTCTGTCCCCTTGAAGCTCAGTCTGCCCTGGGGGCTACTTTTCCTAATGTGCATAATGGAATCCCATGGATGCCCTCAAGCCTGATGTGCCGTACAGAGTAGGGGTGCTCCCCTGGAACCCATAAAGATTCCAAAGGCCTGGGAATTCTCTTTCCTTGATCTTTTTTTTTTTTTTTTTGAGACGGAGTCTCGCTGTGTTGCCCAGGCTGGAGTACAGTGGCGCGATCTTGGCTCACTGCAACCTCTGCCTCCTGGGTTCAAGCAATTCTCCTGCCCCTGCCTCCCTAGTGGCTGGGACTACAGGCACCCGCCACCATGCCTGGCTAATTTTTGTATTTTTAGTAGAGATAGGGTTTCATCACGTTGGCCAGGATAGTCTCGATGTCCTGACCTTGTGATCCCCCTGCCTCAGCCTCCGAAAGTGCTGGGATTACAGGCATAAGCCACCACATCTGGCCCTTTCCTGGATCTTTACTCTTTTGACTATCTCCATCTCAAGTAGTCGCTTAAGTGCCCAGCCCGTGGCCAGTGTTGGGCTCCTATCTACAGCTCTGAAATAATTGGAGAGAAAAGAGAAAGAGACTGAAACTTTGCCCAGAATGTGACCATTGATTTATTTATTTTTAGATACAGGGTCTTCCTCTGTCACTCAGGCTGGAGGGCAGCATAGCTCACAGCAGCCTCTACCTCCTGGGCTCAAGTGATCCTCCTGTCTCAGCCTCTTGAGTAGCTAGGACTACAGGTGCGTGCCACCTTACCTGGCTAATTTTTTATTTTTTGTAGAGACACAGTCTTGCTCTGTTGCCCAGAATGGTCTGAAACTCTTGACCTCAAGTGCCTCGGCCTCCCAAAAGTGCTGGGATCACAGACATGAGCCACTGCACCAGACCTGCTGGGAATTTTAAAATCACCTTATTATATTTGGGGTCTCTCTAAATTTTGGTGACTCATGGAAAAGTTCATATAGCAAGCTTAGAGTCTACTCTTCCCAGTGTAAGTTTGCACCAAGATCTGGAAGGAGGTAAAGGTTAAAACACTGGCGCCAACTAGGTGCATTTTCTAAATAGGAACCCGACGCACAGGCTGTCACCTCAGTGTCTGAGACTCCCTGAGAAACTCAGGAAATGCGTGGGTGCATATTCGTAGTCAGAGGCATCTGAAGGAGGTTAGGAAGGGAAGTGAAGCTTGCAAGTTCAGAGGCCCACTTCTCTACTTGGACGAAGTCCAATCCTCCATGAAATGTAGAGTAACTGGAAGGCTGACTTTCGGAAAGCAGGGCATACTATCCAGTTCTGGTGCATTTATGTATCCACAATGCATACGTAAATCTGAGCGTGTGTGATGGGACCCTATTTATGAATGAATCCTGTGTTTTTTTTCTTTTTTTTTTCTAGAAACAGGGTCTAGCTCTGTCATCCAGGCTGGAGTGCAGTGGTGCGATTATAGCTCACTGCAGCCTTGAACTCCTGGGCTCAAGTGATCCTCCTGCCTCAGCCTCCAGAGCAGCTGAGACCACAGGCATGCACCACCATGCTCGGTTAGTTTTTTTGATTTTTTGCAGAGATGGTGTCCTGCTATGGTGCCTAGGCTGGATATCCCGTGTCTTTTTCTTTTTCTTTTTCTTTTATTTTTAATACCCAGCCTGTCACCCAGGCTGGAGTGCAGTGGTGCAATCTTGGCTCACTGGAACCTCCACCTCCTGGGTTCAACCGATTCTCGTGCCTCAGCCTCCCGAGTAGAGTAGCTGGGACTATAGGCAGGTGCCACCACACCTGGCTAATTTTCTGTATTTTTACTAGAGACAGGGTTTCACCGTGTTAGCCAGGACAGTCTCATCTCCTGACCTCGTGATCTGCCCGCCTCAGCCTCCCAAAGTGCTGGGATTACAGGCGTGAGCCACCGTGCCCAGCCTGTCCTGTGTCTTTTTCATCTCAGCATTCTTTCCCTCTCTCTTTGCACCCAGCCAGTGACTAGCACGGCGCCTGGCACTGACCGGCCGCCATCTCCATTTACTACCCGGCTGTCTGTGGATTGCAGGTCTGTATCAGATGTGAAGGGCTCCATTGTACTCAGTCCTTCCCAGTGCCAGCTCCTGCGAGAGAGGGAGTTGAACTCAGAGAGCCTTGCCCACAATTGAGCGTCTGAAGCTTGTCAGTCTGGAGCCCTTAAGAACCCAGTAGGGAAAAGCAAATGCAATTTCTCCTCTTGGTTTTTCTTCCAATGCATCACAAATTGGAATCATTTTGTGTCTGAAGGCTCATTAGAAAATGTTTCTAAAAGGCAACGCAGCCCATTAAAGCTCATTCTGAAGAGCGGTTTTAAGTCCTTCACATTTGTATCTATATTTGTTAAAGATCACGTTCAATTTTTGAAATTGCCAGATGTCTTGGCTCGACTGCAGGGTTTAAGTCAGAACTCTTGGGAGGACACTGTGCTTAGTAATAAGAAAGTTACTATCCCGTACTAAAGCCCAACATTTTAGCCAAGGGAATCATTTTTACTGCTTAAAACTCAGGATTGCAGATTGAATTAATTTTATCTAAAGTATTTTCTATAAAATAACTGATCTCAAGTTTCAGTACATTTAATAGATCTCAGCTGCCTCTTTTGGTACCAATGGTAACAGAGTAAGTTTCTGGATATTTGCTAATTCTTAGGTTTGGTCAAGTCCTCCCCCTCTTCCTTCTCCTTCCCACCTCCTTTCTTGTTCTTTGTTACTTTCAATCACTGGCTTATAGTCCTGAGTTGTGAATTTTAGAGATTTGATCCTAAGACAAATGAACATGGTGTATTATGATCTTCAATTCTTTCTTCCTTTCTTTTTTTTTTTTTTGAGACAGTCTTGCTCTGTCACCCAGGCTGGAGTGCAGTGGTGCCATCTCGGCTCGCTGCAACCTCTGCCTCCAGGGTTCAAGTGATTCTCCTGCCTCAGCCTCACATGTAGCTGGGATTACAGGCACCCACCACCACACCTGGATAATTTTTGTAGTTTTAGTAGAGATGGGGTTTCACTATGTTGGCCAGGCTGGTCTCAAACTGCTGACCTCAGGTGATCTGCCCACCTCGGCCTGCAATCTTAAGTTCTTTATGAGGAAACTAAAGCAGAGTGAAGAAACTAAAGCACAGTAAAGCATCAAGCCCTCCTGATGTCCAACAACTCCATACCCCTCTTATAATAGCACTGTTCACAATAGCAAAGTCATGGAACCAACCTAAGGGCTAAGTTAGGTCCACTGAGGCTCCAGTCAAGTGGTATCCTGGGAGCTCAGGTTTGAGAGGATAGGTGGCTCTTTGGAGTGACCAGAAGCAGATGAAGTCAAAAGGACAAGCGGAAATTGTGTGCAAGACACAATTTTGCAGGTTAGAAACACAGCCTAATGTGTACTTGGGATCAGTGACAAGTGAGGGCTTAGGGAGGGATTACAGACATACAAAAGTTCAAAAGACACACAAGTCAGAATGACTATCATTAAAATGTCAAAAAGCAACAGATGTTGGTGTGGATATGGAGAAAAGGGAACACTTCTATTTTGTTATTGGGAATGTAAATTAGTTTAATCTCTGTGGAAAACAGTATGTAGCTATCTCAATCCAGTGGGATCCAGCAATCCCATTACTGGGTATCTACCCAAAAGAAAAGAAATCACCATATGAAAAAGACACCTGCCATCGTATGTTTTTTCGCAGCACTATTCTTCCATAGCAAAGTCATGGAACCAACCTAGGTGTCCATCAAAGGTTGACTGGATAAAGAAAACATGGTACATATCCACCATGGAATAGTACGCAGCCATAAAAAAGAATGAAGTTATGTTCTTTTGCAGCAACATGGATGGAGCTGGAGACCATTATCCTAGGTGAACAAACTCAGAAGCAGAAAATCAAATACCACATGTTTTCACTTATAAGTGGGAGCTAAACGATGAGTAAACATGGACATAAAAATGAGGATAATGGAGACAAGGGACTCCGAAAGGGAAAGAGTGGGAGGGAGGTAAAGATAAAAAAAGTACCTACTGGGAACAATGTTCAATATTTGGGTGATGGGTTCACTGGAAGCCCAATCTTCACTATTAGACAATAGACCCATGTAACAAACATGCACATATACACCTGAATCTAAAGTTTAAAATATAAAAGAAAAGGGGGAGAGAGAGAGAGAGAGAGAGACTGAGAGAAAGGGCTTCAAGGAGCAAGGAAAGAGTGTAACTGTCTGAGTGCAGATGCTGGGCTAACACTGTGCTATGGTGTCCAAGTTTCTTTACTGAGTCCTGGCCCTGACAGCAGGTGGGCCTGGTTCCATGAAGCAGTTAGGAGAGAAATGGGACTTCCAGGCCCTTAGAGCACCACAGTGTTGGTTCTGCAGAGCCTTCCTAGGATACATTATACATAAACTGTTCTCTGATTTTTCAGTTGGCGGATGTCTTTATTTGCTATTAGCAGTTGATCCTAGAAATTTCCCAGGAAGATAGACCCAGAGGCCTTTGAATCTAACCAACCAAATAAATGAATGAATAAATGAACAAAGGAATAAGCCATAGTGCACATTTTCTGGGCTTCCGTAGATAATAGATATTCTAAAATCGTAGAGCTTAATTAGGCCCTCAGAAATTACTTCCTCCAATTAAGCTCATTTTAACCAATAGAAGTAACAAGCCCTAGAGACCCAGTAACACCAGCCGGTCAGTGATGGTTTCCGGACCCAAGGCCAGCTCTCCAGCCTATTTTAGATTTTTTATTTTTTTACTTTCTTTACATTGACTGTCTCTGTCAAAGTTTTAACCCTTACCAGGTTTAACTTCTGATAATCTTTGTTTTTAATTTTTAATTAATTATTTTTTAATTTTTTTGAGATGGAGTTTCACTCTTATCCCTCAGGCTGGAGTGCAGTGACACGGTCTCTGCTCACTGCAATCTCCGCCTCCCGGGTTCAAGAGATTCTCTGGCCTCAGCCTCCCAAGTAGCTGGGATTACAGGCGTGTACCACCACGTCTGGCTAACTTTTTGTATTTTTAGTAGAGACAGGGTTTCACCCTGTCAACCAGGCTGGTCTCCACCCGCCTCAGCCTCCCAAAGTGCTGGGATTACAGGCTTGAGCCACTGTGCCCAGCCCATGATAATATATTTGTTTTTAATGCAGAGCTGATTTACCAAGACAGGGGAATTGCAATAGAGAAAGAGTTATTTCACACAGAGCTGGCTGTACCAGAGACAGGGGTTTTATTGTTACTCAAAAAAGACTCCCAAATTGGAGAATGGAGTTTTTAAGGGTAATTAGATGGGCAGAGGGTCGGGAAGTGAGGAGTTGCTGATTGGTCGAGTCAGAAATGAAATCACAGGGGGTCAAAGTGGATTTTCCTTGCTACCTTCTGCTCCTGGGTGGGATTGCAGAACTGGTTGAGCCAGATTACTGGTCTGGGTGGCGTCTGCAGGGTCTGCAAAATATCTCAAGCACTGATCATACGTTTTATAACAGTGATGTTACCCCTGGGAGCAATCCAGGGAGGTTCAGACCTCCACCTGCATGACTTTTTAATCAGAATTTCTTTTCTTTTCTTTCTTCCTTCTTTTTTTGTTTTTTTTTTTTGTTTTGTTTTTTTGTTTTTTTGAGACAGAGTCTTGCTCTGTCACCCAGGCTGGAGTGCAGTGGCGCGATCTCAGCTCACTGCAACCTCTGCCTCGTGGGTTCAAGCAATTCTCTGCCTCAGCCTCCCGAGTAGCTGGGACTACAGGCGCCCGCCACCACGCCCAGCTATTTTTTTTTTATTTTTTAGTAGAGACAGGGTTTCACCATGTTGGCCAGGCTAGTCTCAAACTCTTGACCTCAGGTGATCTGTCTGCCTCAGCCTCCTAAAGTGCTGGGATTACAGGTGTGAGCCACAGCGCCCAGCCTTAAATCTTAATTTCTAATCTTATGGCTACTTTGTTAGTCCTACAAAGGCAGACTAGTCCCCAGGCAAGAAGGGGGTCCATCTCGGGAAAGGGTTGTTATCATCTTTGTTTTAAAGTTAAACTGTAAACTAAATTCCTCCCAAACTTAGTTTGGCCTATGCCCAGGAATGAACAACGACAACTTGGAGGTTAGAAGCAAGATAGAGTTGGTTAGGTCAGATCTCTTCCCTGTCATAATTTTCTCAGTTAAAAAGGGGAGGTTGGCCATGAGTTTGACTTATTGATGCTGATGGGGGCTCTAGGAGTCTTGGTGGTCTAACAGACCTTCCTGTTCCACATTCGTGTTGCTCTTGGGGGTCTTTGAGTTTGAGAAGATTCCCGAGGGTCCTTTGAGCATGTTGAGGACTACAGAGTTATCTATCAGGAATCTGTGAGGCTGAGTTTATTGATCACTCCCAATGGCTCAAGGAAATCACAGACCTCATGCCTTTACTTAACAAGGCAGAGAGAGAGAGAGAGAGTCCCTCTTTCCTTGAAGAGACTTGTATACCATTGATCCCACTCCTGCAGCAATAATCCACAGTCAAACAGATATCTCTCTCTCCCATTCGAGATTCTTAGTCTTTGGAACAAGATGATTTTACAAGAGAGCTATTGTAGAGATAAATCTCTATGTCTGAAAGCATCGTGTACTCAAATATAATCTGCTGTACAAAGCAAGTGGATTTTCCAAATCAAATTTGTTGGAGGTAGAGCATGATGCTGGTTCACTTGACAAGTGACTTTAGATACATTTATTATTATTTTAAAATATTTTTATTTTAAAATACTCTAAAATATTATTTAGGTACGTTTACTATTATTTTAAAATATTTTATATATTTTATTTAAAATATAGGTTCAGGCCAGGCATGATGGCTCATGCCCATAATCCTAGCTTTTTTGGAGGCCGATGTGAGAGGATTCCTTGTGATCAGGAGTTAAAGAACAGCCTAGGCAATATGGTAAGACAATTTTTTCACAAAAAATAAATAGAATAGGCCAGGCGCGGTGGCTCACGCCTGTAATCCCAGCACTTTGGGAGGCCGAGGCGGGTGGATCACGAGGTCAGTAGATCGAGACCATCCTGGCTAACATGGTGAAACCCCATCTCTACTAATAATACAAAAATTAGCTGGGTGTGGTGGCAGGCACCTGTAGTCCCAGCTACTCAGGAAGCTGAGGCAGGAGAATGGCGTGAGCCCAGGAGGCAGAGCTTGCAGTGAGTGGAGATTGCGCCACTGCACTCCAGCCTGGGCGACAGAGCGAGACTCCATCTCAAAAAAAAAAAAAAAAAAAAAAAAAAAAAAAAAAAAAAAAAAAAAAAATACCCAGGTGTGGTGGCGGGTGCCTGTGGTCCCAGCTACTCGGGAGGCTGAGGCAGGAGAATGGCATGAACCCAGGAGGCAGGGCTTGCAGTGAGCCGAGATGGCACCACTGCACTCCAGCCTCGAAGACAGAGCAAGGCCCCGTCTCAAAAATAATAAATAAATAAATAAATAAATAGCCAGGTGTGGTGGCACGTGCCTGTAGTCCCAGCTACTTGGGAGGCTGAGCCAGGAGGATTGCTTGAGCCCAGGACTTTGAGGCTGCAGTGAGCTGTGATTGAGCCACTGCACTCTAGCCTGGGTGACAGAGCGAGACTCTATCTCTATAATAATAATAATGACAACAATAATAAAATAAAGGTTAATTAATTTAAATAATAAGTTCATATTACCTTTTTCAAAAAAATCTTTTATTATCGCACGGGATAAAGTCTATATAGCAAAAGGTAATGACAAAATGATTACTGCAGGAGAAAAAGAAGGTGTTTGCCAGTATTTCCCAACAGCTCGGCTTCAAAAAGAGCTGAAGATAAAGAATAATTCTAATTCTACAAGCATGCCACAGACATATTGTTGTGGGGGAAATAGTCAAACACCATCAAATTCACGGAGTAAAGAATAAAAGGACCTCTTTACACGGCACGTCGGATCCCACTCTCCAGTCCAGATGGGGGCGCTCTTTTCAGCGTGGACTGCGTCCCGCTATACCCTTTGTTATGCATTTTCTCTTCCAATGGACATACATCTAACCATACAATCTCAGATGTGCAAGAAATGCCATGTTTCATTTTCTGTAACTCAGTGTGATATTGATTCCAAAGCTCCAAAGTTCGGTCAAGCAGGCAGAAGATCTAATTGCAGAAATTTGGGAGTTCCACCATTGTTTTGGGCCAAGTGATAAAGGTCTTATGTAGTGCTAAGGCAATGGAAGGTGCTCTCAGAGTTTTGGTCATTGGTTTCCACAGGTTGCTGTCCCTTTTCCCCATTCTCTTGGTCTTCATAAATTATGGCTCTCTCTGTTGTGCCCTGCTTTGCACAGGGCAAAAAAAATCTGCACATGCTATGAACTGAGAGTCTAAGGACACACCGCTCAGCTGCCCTCTAAGTTTCTGCTGCTTTCCCAACTGCTGAAGAATGAAACTTGGGTCACAATCCAAAAACTGCAGACTGCTGTCTTCCTACTCAGTCTGGGGCAAGTGTCCTTTCTGAATCTCTTCATCCTCAAGAGACTTTTCCTGTTCTTCTGTTTAAAGACTCAGCACCATTTTCTTCATGAGGTTCAATAAGTCCTTTCCAGATCAAGAAAGATCCCTGGTCTTCAGGCTACTTCTATTTCTGCCCAGTGCAAATCCCTGGGCCTAGGAATTATAGAGCTCAGCTACCAATTTGGAATGAGAATAAAGGAGATGGTTGGCTATAGGAAAAACACATGCAAATTATCCACAAACTTATGTCCTCACTGTGTATACACATCTTCCCCTAAACATATTTATCCCATAGTTTCCCCCATGTCAGTTAACATTTGTGTTATTCTTTCAGTTGCTTTGAACAGAAATAAAATTATCTCTCCCTTTTTTTTAACACTCCACACCCACTCCATTGCTAAATCCTGTTGGTGCTACTTTCTACTTTCTTTCCCTTTCTTTCTTTCTTTCTTTCTTTCTTTCTTTCTTTCTTTCTTTCTTTCTT
>NC_045441.1:15946520-16019448 GCF_002776525.5 Piliocolobus tephrosceles | reverse complement strand
CTTTCTTTCTTTCTTTCTTTCTTTCTTTCTTTCTTTCTTTCTTTCTTCCTTCCTTCCTTCCTTCCTTCCTTCCTTCCTTTCTTTTTCTTTTCTTTTCTTTTTTTTTGAGACAGAGTCTTGCTCTGTTGCCCAGGCTAGAGTGCAATGGCACAATCTCAGCTCACTGCAACCTCCACCTCCCAAGTTGAAGCGATTCTCCCACCCTGGTCTCCTGAGTAGCTCGGATTACAGACACCCACCATCATGCCTGGCTAATTTTTGTATTTTGGTAGAGATGGAGTTTCACCATGTTGGTCAGGCTGGTCTTGAACTCCTGTTCTCAGGTGATCCACCCACCTCAGCCTCCCAAAGTCCTGGAATTACAGGTGTGAGCCACCGCACCTGGCCCTGTTGGCTTTACTTTCTAAATGCAGCCAGAATTCAACTGCTTGTCACCAGTTTCCTTGCTTCATCCTGGTTCATCTTATTCTACTTACTAGCATTTCTTTCTGGATCACCTTAATAGCCTTCTAAGTGGCCCTCCTGTTTTCACCTCTTCCCCCCAATAATCTGTTCTTAGCACAGCAGATAGAGTAGCCCTGGTGAAACAGAGCTCACATCATATCATATCTCTGTCCAGCATAGCAATGGCTTGTTGTCTCATTCAAGGCTAAAGCTGAAGACTTCAGAACGGCTAGTGAAGATCTGCAAGATGTGGTCCCCACTGCCTCTAATTTTGTCAACTTCTGTCTTTACTCAATCTTCCCCATTCTTGGCTCTGTGCTCTTTGCAGTGGTTAGGGCCTTTGTCTGCAGTGGTCTTTCCTCATCCATCAACATGATGATCTGCTGGGCGTGGTGGCTCACGCCTATAATCCTAGCACTTTGGGAGGCTTAGGTGGGCAGATCACCTGAGCTCAGGAGTTCGAGACCAGCCTGGGCAACACAGTGAAACCCCATCTCTACTAAAATACAAAAAAAAAAAAAAATTAGCATGGCATGGTAGCGTGCACCTTTAGTCCCAGCTACTCGGGAGGTTGAGGCAGGAGAATTGCTTGAACCTGGGAGGTGGAGATTGCAGTGAATTGAGATTGCATCATTGCACTCCAGCTTGGGCAAGATAGCCAGACTCTGTCTCAAAAAAATAGAAAAGAAAAAAAGCATGATGGCATGAGGATCACCTTTCCTTTAGGTCTCTGCTTTCTCTTACCACAGTATTGAAAATTGCAATGTCATTCCTTTTCCCCTTTACCTTGACTTACATTTCTCTGTAGCTCTCACCATCATTTGATAAATTGCCTATTTTACTTGCTTATTGGCTTCATGTCAGTCTTTCTACTTTTATCAAAACTGGGAGGGCAAGGACTTTTGATATTTGGTACACTGTGGATTCTCCAACACTCAGAATATTGTCAGGCACGTTATTGGAGTTCTACAGATATTTGTTGAATGAATGAATAAATTAATGAATGAGTTGTACAGAGGTATAGTATTTTCTGCTTCTGTGTTTTATATGAACTCAATTGCATTATGGGTATTTGCTATTTTTTCTGTTTAATCACAGCTGTTGATCTTTCCATGACAGTACATAAACACAACATTCTCGGCCGGGTGCGGTGGCTCACGCCTGTAATCCCAGCACTTTGGGAAGCCAAGACGGGTGGATCACGAGGTCAAGAGATCGAGAACATCCTGGTCAACATGGTGAACCCCGTCTCTACTAAAAATACAAAAATTAGCTGGGCATGGTAGTGCACACCCATAACCCCAGCTATTCGGGAGGCTGAGGTAGTAGAATTCCTTGAACTCGGGAGGTGGAGGTTGCAGTGAGCTGAGATGCACCACTGCACTCTAACCTGGGTGACAGAGTGAGATTCCATCTCAAACAAAAACAAAAACAAAAACAAAAACAAACAAAACGAAACACATCATTCTCTTTTACTGGCTGCACTAGGATTCCATGGTATAGATATAACAAAATGTGTTCAACTAGTTTTTTACTGATGGATGTTTGCAATTTTTCTCTATTATTAACAACTCTGACTCTTTATGCATTCAGAATATTTCCCTAGGATAAACATCAAGAAGTGAAATTGCCTGGTGAAAGAGGTGAAGCAAATTTTGACAACCTCATTTGCATTTCAACTGTTTTCCCTCCCAGGTGAGAATGTTTATAATCCAGCCCTTTTCTCTCCTGTCCTAATTCTTTTCTCTCTCATCCTTGTTGGGGAGAAAATTTCAATAATTTGCTGGCGGCAGTACAATTGATGGGAGTGGACTATTTTCAGCTGCTATATACATGTGAGCCGTGAGTTGGAGTTTTTGCAGAATCAGCTTGGATGAATTTTTCCTTTTTTCTCAACTCCTTTGGCATTTAAAATCTGTACTGCCCAAATTGGGGCTTGATTGTACATTCTCTCATATTGTTTCATAGAATTAATCTTACTCCTCAACTAGATGCTTAACTCCTTGATAACAGTGGCAATGTCTGTGAGTCCACAAGTTTTTGCATCCTCCATCTGAGTCTAAGCCAGTATTAATCATGTTGAGAGTGTTCATTGGATATCAAAGCAATTTCGTAATAGTGAGAGACTTCAGGTTGGCCATAGAGTTTGAGTGGCGCTATTGGGAAAGACTTGAAGGTTTCCAGATAGACAAATGAGGGAAGCATGTTCTAGACAGAGGAAAAAGAATTTGCAAACATGTGGAGTGGTGGAAAGGCATGGTGGGGTTGGGGTAACTCCAAGTGATTTGCCATAATGAGACTTCAGCTGGCAGCTAGAAGAGTTGGGAAGAGTAGACTAAGACCTGGTTTTCAAGAACTATGAGGTTATGTACATTAGTGTGGATGTTTTCAATCACAAGTGGGAGAAACCCAGTGCACCTGGCTGAAGTAAAATGGAGAAGTTACTTGCTTCCATAATCTAGAATGTCTGAGAGTAGCTAGAGATACCTGGATACTGGGACTCCAAGACAGCAAAGCCTCCTTTTCCTTTTTCTTTTTTCTTAAAATTTTTATGTATTTATGTATTTATTTTTTTGAGATGGAGTCTCCCTCTTGTCACCCAAGCTGGAGTACAATGGCACAAACTTGGCTCACTGCAACCTCTGCCTCCCAGGCACAAGCGATTCTCCTGCCTCGGCCTCCTGACTAAGTGGGATTACAGGTGTCCACCACCGTGCCTGGCTAATTTTTTTTGTTTTTTTTTTTTTTTGTATTTTTATTAGAGAAAGGGTTTCACCACGTTGGCCAGGCTGGTTCTCGAACTCCTGACCTCAGGTAATCCACCCGCCTCAGCCTCCCAAAGTGCTGGGATTACAGGTGTGAACAACTGCATCCGGCCCACCAAAGCCTTCTTTCCATTTCACATCATCTTTCTAATTTCATTACCATCAGAAGGAAGCAATGTCTCTCTTCTTAGACTCAGGTAAATGAATCCCAGGAAAGAAATGGACTGCCTCACCTTGGACCAGGGTCTTCTGCCTTTGACAATGACCAAGGGGCTGTTTGAGATGCAGTTTTTTGTTGCAGGAAAGGAGAAGTTCTTCAAATCAAAAAGAACCAAAAAGGTGACTCATGCAGCGCCCTGATTTTGTATTTAGTACAACTGATGATAAGTTTTGGCTTTCTTTCAACACCTTAAAAGGAAGATGTTCAGGGTCCTGAAATCTTAATGTTCCCTAGTGAGCCCAAATGGTTCCAGAGACCAATATTTGGCAAAGCTGAAATGCCTCATTAAAGAAAAACTCTTCACTTTCTGAATCTTTAAAACTAAAACCCATTTGATGCTATTTTAGAATTAGAATGTAATCCTAGCATTTTGGTAGGCCAAGGCAGGTGGATCACCTGAGGTCAGGAGTTGAAGACCAACCTGGCCAACATGGTGAAACTCCATCTCTACTAAAAACACAAAAAATTAGCCAGGCGTGGTAGCAGGCATCTGTAATCCCAGCTACTCGGCAGGCTGAGGCAGGAGAATCACTTGAACCGAGGAGGTGGAAGTTGCAGTGAGCCAAGATCGCGCCGCTGCACTCCAGCCTGGGCAACAGAGTGAAATCTGTCTCAATAAATTAATTAATTAATTAAATAAAATAAAAACAGAATTAGAAGAACCATTTATCCTTCCAAAGTCTAGCTTAAATGTTGCCTCCTTCCAGAAGGCCCCAAAGCAATTCTCCTGCCCCAGTTCTTGCTATTTCTTTGGCCATAGATTGGTGTTCCAGTCTTAGAAAGTTGAACAAGGGCAGAATCTGTTTTCTCTGTTTCTTTGATCTCTCTCTGGCACCTAGCTTTATAGATGCTCATGGTTGCAAGGATGATTAAATGCCTCCCTTGAGAAAACACAAGATTGCATTCTTTAAAAATGCAGAGGAAGTATCTTGAGATATATATATAAAAAAATGTTGACACGGAAAGTGCTGAAATCACTCTTTAATAATTAATATAATATCGTAGGTTTGGAAAAAGCATTATAATATTCAAAGCTTTTTGACTGCCCTAATCTCATTTAGTCCCAATAACAATCTTGAGTGGAAAGCAGAGAAGCTGTTATCCACATTTTGTAGACGAGGCAGCATCGGAGAATAGTTTAGCATCTTGGAGATCATTTCATTCAATCACTTTTCTTTTTACATTTGACCTGCTCAAAAGCCAATTAAATATCCAAAAGCATCACAGCTACCTGACGGCAAAACAAATGCAGGAATGAAGGTTTTCTATTCCCATGTCCAGGGTATGGCATCCCAGAACTCCACCTCCTTGGCAATGTCGCAAAGACTTTGCAGTCAATACATAATGGAAGACCCTGGTCTCCGGCAGTGCAGAGGGGTATTGCAGAAGCAGGAGGGAGACAGCGGCAATGCAGCTGCCAGCTGCTGAGTTTAAAATAAAAATCAACAATGAAATAAGGGAAGTGACAGCACAGAACATAATGAAGTATATAAACCTGGATAAAGCAGTGCAATGGGTAATAAAAAGTGAAATAGGGTGGAGGGGGTGAGTGAATTGCAGTCACATATATCATGAATGCATTAAGCGAAGGAGACAGAGAGAGAGGCAGGAAGAGGGAGGTGTTCCATCTCTTGAAACTCATTAAAGGAGTCTCCGAGTGCTTTTGTAGGGGGTTCACTCACTCTCTGTGGCTTGGGGATTGGCTTGTTGGCATCTCTGCTGTTTTCACAAAGCTCTTTGTGACCTCAGGATTGGGGCTAACACATGATTTCATGCTATGGTGCTAAGGGTTGTGTAGACCTTACTTGGTCTTCTTCTTCTTCTTCTTTTTTTTTTTTTTGAGACAGAGTTTTTGCTGTGTTGCCCAGGCTGGAGTGCAATGGTGCAATCTTGGTTCACTGCAACTTCTGCCTCCCAGGTTCAAGTGATTCTCCTGCCTCAGCCTCCCAAGTAGCTGGGATAACAGTTGCTTGATACCACGCCTGACTAATTTTTGCATTTTTATTAGAGACTAGGTTTCATCATATTGGCCAGGCTGGTCTCGAACTCTTGACCTCAGGTGATCGGCCCGCCTCGGCCTCCCAAAGTGCTAGGATTACAGGTATGAGCCATCGCGCCTGGATTTCCTTGGTGTTAAGGTTACTGACAATTTATCTATACCTCCCAAGGAGCCCCCCGCTCTGGGTGTACCTGGTGGTTGTACCAGTTAGGGAACCCCAGGCATTTCCTATGATATTAATGAGCAGTAGCACACTGGGTCTGAATTTCTCAGAGCCCTCAACTTTGGTACCACACAGAGTTCAACCAAAGAGTCATTTTTCAAGAGTTATTTTTAATGGTTTTTTTTTTGGGGGGGGGGGGGGGGGGGGGGGGGGGGGGGAATAATTTTTAACCAGAAGACAAAGAGCTTGCACATAAATCTTTCTAAGCAAACCCATGTAAAGTACTGATGCACTTTATAAGCTGTAAACTAGGTTTTTATTAGCCATTTATGAGCCATTTTTTATGATGCAAGTTTAATATTTAACTATAAAGTTCACAATGCACTTATAAAGACAGATAGACTCATTCACTTTATAATTCTTGACTTGGATGCCTGGCAAAAGCCAGTCGTACCATGTCATTTCAGCAAACTGGCCCAGCTGGGACTTTGGAAACTGGTCTAGGATTAGGTCTGGGAATTGACAGGCACTGGGGTATGTTGTAGGCAGAAGTGGGAGAAGCGATCAAGAGCAGCCATAAAAATAAATGCACAAGCTGGGAGGTAATTTTTCTTCTGACTTTTCTGGAGCGTGGGGCCTTTATAGCCATTTAGGAAGGGAGTATTCTCTAGAGTAGCAATTCTTTTTTAGAGCAGCAGCAATATATTGCCATTTGATTTTGTGAAACCTACTTTCTTCCTCATAGAGTGGCGTGGCTGGTATTTTTTATTCAATATGATGAAAATGAAGTTTGTTTTGAGAGCGCCATGCCATGTAACTAAAATTGTAAGAGATAACCAGGAGTGTGATCAATTTAGGATTACAATGTTTATTTTCCCCAGGAAAGAAATCTTTGGCATATGGAAAGCGGACGGCCCTTAGAGGACCTCATGCAGAATACATACGTTATCAGTGGGGGCTTCTTTTAATCACACGCCACACACTGTATTAAATCTCAAGGGTTCTTCTTAGCACCACGTGTTTGGAGACTGGAATTTTTCTGGGAGGTGATGGAGCACATTTGAAGGGATCGAATGACTCAGAAGAACACCAAACAGATCAAGAGTCATAACAACAACTTTTGCTACTAGAAAACCATGCGTTCTCCCTGGGTTCTAGAAGCATCCACGGTGGGCCCACAGGATACCTGGTGGCTCTTCCACTGTGGATGGTTTTATTCCATGAGTTTCATCCCCTAGTATCTCTCTTGAGTATCTCTCTTGAGGCAAAGATTTCACATATTCCAGTACTCCTGAAATCTTAATTAATTACAGACAGTCTCTGAATTACTATGGTTTGTTTATGAGTTTTTTGTTTTTGTTTATTTGCTTTTTGTGATGGAGTCTCACTCTGTCTCCAGGCTGGAGTGCAGTGGCACGATCTCAGCTCACTGCAACCTACGACTCCCAGGTTCAAGCAATTATTCTGCCTCAGCCTCCTGAGTAGCTGGGATTACAGGCACGTGCCACCACGCCCAGCTAATTTTTGTATTTTTAGTAGAGACAGAGTTTCACCATGTTGGCCAGGATGGTCTCGATCTCCTGACCTTGTGATCTGCCCACCTCGGCCTCCCAAAGTGCTGGGATTACAGGCATGAGCCACCGTGCCCGGCCTGTTTATGAGTTTTTGAGTCATGATGAATTTTATTAGGATGCAGCCCCATCGTACATCAAAGAACACCTGTAATTAATTTGTTCCTTCTTGAGCTTGTATCATGTACCCGACTCTCTCTTAGGCAGTGGAGAGATATTGGGCAACTTCAATTCTGTTTCCATCACTATTTCCTGAAGACCCTCACCCATTTCAGATTAGACTCTGTCATACCGGGTGTCAGATTCCCTATTCAGTTCCATTTTCTCACTGAAAGACTATCTGATTCAAATGGTCACTTGCAGAAAAACACAGTTGTACCTGGTAGTATGTTCAGGCTTCTCTCAAAAGAAGGTCCCTAAACATTCTGGACTAGGGCTTATATTAGCTGCCTTCATCTATGTATACTAGTTGCCTTAATCTAAACTAATTGCCTTCATCTGTAGCACTATTCTCATCCTGTATTTTCTCTCTGGAGCCCCTGGAAACCCAAGCTTTCCAGACATCTATCATCTCTTGGTTCTTATCTCCATGTTGCTCTGTACAACACATAATTCCCTCCTGTCATCTTCCACTCTCCTAAGCCCACTCTCCCAAGCCTCCCAAATATTTCTGAAGTGTGCTCTCAGACAAATGCTTAAGGGAGACGGTCCTCTTCTTCTTGGTTTTGTTTGTTTGTTTGTTGTTTTGTTTGTTTGTTTTTTGAGACAGGGTCTCACTCTGTTGCTCAGGCTGGAGTGCAGCAGCAGTGGCGTGATCATAGCTCACTGCAGCCTCAACCTCCTGGGCTCAAGGGATCCTCCCATCTCAGCCTTCCAAGTAGCTGGGACTACAAGCACGCAATACCACACTCAGCTAATTTTTTAAATTTTTTGTAGAGATGGAGTCTTGCTATGTTGTCCAGGCTGGTCTCAAACTCATGGGCTCAAGTGATCCTCCTGCCTCAGCCTCCTAAAGTGCTGGGATTACAGATGTGAGCCACTGTCCCTGGCCGAATGTGTCTTCTGTGCCCTCCCTTGCCACTTCTGTACCATTTCTCCTGGGAAGCAACTGTAACTGGTCAGACTGCTTACGGGCACGATGCCTTTCCTTCCTCCCTATCATTCTTCCATGGTTGCTTTTTTTTTGAGACAGGGTCTTGCTCCGTTGCCCAGGCTGGAGTTGTGTGGCACAATCTCATAGCTCACTGCAGTCTCAAACTCCTGCGATCCTCCCACCTCTGCCTCCTGAGTAGCTTTGACTACAGATGCAGACCACCAGGTCTGGCTAATTTTTCCATTTTTTTTCTAGAGATGGGGTCTTGCTATGTTGCCCACATCTTGAACTAGTCTTGAACTCCTGAACTCTAGCAATCCTCCTGCCTCAGCCTCCTACAGTTTGTTCAGTTTTTGCTGATTAGTATCCTATGGTATGGATATAACACAGTATATTCACTTGTTGAAAGATGTCTGACTTTCCATTTTTCTGCAATAAATGCCTTAAGAATGTCATTGTTGGGTCATGTGATAGTGGCATGTTTAGTTTCATAAGAAACTATTAATACCAAGCTAATTTTCAGAGTGGCTATACCATTTTATATTCCCACCAGCAGTATTTGAATGACTAAGTTTCTCTGCATCCTTGCCAGCATTTGATGTTGTCACTATTTTTTATGTTAGCCAACAGTCACTGTGATGGATATATATACGAATACAGGCGTTCCCAACCCCTGGGCCGTGGACCTGAATTGGTCTGTGGCCTGTTAGGAACCGAGCTGCACAGCACGAGGTGAGCGGTGAGCAGGTGAGGGGAGCTTCATCTATACTTACAGTCACTCCTGATCACTTGCGTGACCACCTAAGCTCCACACCATCAGAGCAGAAGCAGCATTAGATTCTGGTAGGAGCACGAACCCTGTTGTGAACTGTGTATGTGAGGGATGTAGGTTGCTAGCTCCTTATGACAACCTAATGCCTGATGATCTGTCACTGTCTCCCATCACCCCCAGATAGGACCATGTAGTTGCAGGAAAACAAGTTCAGGGCTCCCACTAATTCTATATTATGGTGAGTTGTAGAATTATTTCATTATTTACTACTATGTAATAATAATAGAAATAAAGTGTACAATAAATTTAATGCATTTGAATCATCCCGAAATCACCCCTGCCACTGGTCCATGGAAAAATTGTCTTCCACAAAAACAGTCCCTGGTGCCCAAAACGTTGGGGGCTGCTGTATTCCTCCCTCCCTTCCTTCCTTCCTTCCCTCCTTCCTTCCTTCCTCCCTTCCTCCTTTCCTCCTTTCTTTCTTCCTTTCTTCCTCCCTCCCTCTCTCTCCCTCTCTCTCTCTCTCTCTCTCTGTCTCTCTCTCTCTGTCTTTCTTTCTTTCTTGTCTGAGTCTCACTCTATCCCCCAGGCTGGAGTACAGTGGTGTGATCTCAGCTCACTGCAACCTCCGCCTCCCTGGGTTCAAGTGATTCTCCTGCCTCAACCTCCCAAGTAGCTGGGACTACAGTCATGTGCCACCATGCCCAGCTAATTTTTTGTGTTTTTAGTAGAGACAGGGTTTCCCATCTCCGCTTCCTAAAGTGTTGGGATTACAGGCATGAGCCACTGCACGCAGCCTGTATTAATATTTCATCATGATTTTAATTTGCGTTTCCCTAATGGCTCATGATATTGAACATATTTTCATGTGCTTGTTTGCCATCTTTGGTGATATGTTCCATCATGTCTTTTGTCCATTTTCTAATGACATAGTTTGATTTTTTTTATTGTTGAATTTTGAGTTTTTGATTCTAGATATGAGTCCTTTGTCAGATACATAGTTTGAAAATATTTTCTTCTAGTTTGTAGCTTTTCTTTATATCCTCTTAAAATTCTTGCTCAGGGTAAAAGGTTTTGAGAGTCCAATTTATTAATTTTTTTTCTTTTATGAATTGTGCTTTCTGTGTCAAATCTAAGAACTCTTTGGCTAGTCCTAGATACCTAAGATTTTCTCCTGTGTATTTTTTTGTTGTTGTTGAGTTGGAGTTTCACTCTTGTTGCCCAGGCTGGGGTACAATGGCACCATCTCACTGCAAACTTCCGTCTCCTGGGTACGAGCGATTCTCCTGCCTCAGTCTCCTGAGTAGCTGGGATTACAGGCATCCACTACCACAGTCGGCTAATTTTTGTATTTTTAGTAGAGATGGGGTTTCACCATGTTGGCCAGGCTGGTGTCGAACTCCTGACCTCAGGTGATTTGTCTACCTCAGCCTCCCAAAGTATTGGGATTACAGGTGTGAGCCACCACACCCGGCCTGTATTTTTAAAAAAATTTATAGTTTTACAGTGGACACTTAAGTCCATGATCCATTTTCAATAGAGTGGGATTTTTGAGTAATACATAATGAATGAGTAGTTAAATGAAACAATGGTAGAATGATTTAGGAAGTATATGGCTTGAGAACCATTGTGTGACTAAACCCAACTTAGTAAGTTATACTTCAAAAATCGTATTTTCTTTTTACAGCAATAATCAGTGGAATTGGGTACATCAGTCTTGGCTTTGACTTAAGATTTGGCTTAATGACTGTTGCTTGCAATAAACTTTAGTCATTTGAGCTTCTACACTTATTCAGTATAAATCCTTTATAGAAATAAATGTTCTCTTTGATAGGGGAAGCCTCACCAAGCAATTTTAAAAAATATTTTAACATTAACATAAGGTCTGGGTAGTTATTTTTATAACAGGTGTTATTTGTAATCACAAAGTCTTTCTACTTATTGCCATGAAATCCATCGTGCTGTAAGTAAAGTCCTCCTATTCATGATAGGGAAATTTTCCATAGGCCAGAAACATGGAACTTACCATTAATCCTATAGTTCCAACCTGAAAGATATGATAGAATCAAATTATATCCTAGGAAGATTGAAATGTAAAAATCAGACTTTGAGCTCAAAGTTTTTAATATCACCTTTTTTGACTCTCTGCCTTCAATGTTTGACTTCTCCTGATACAGACAAGGTGGAAAAGAAAATATCAAGACCCAGAATGGAAGCTGAACCTCTGTGAGGCTGTCCAGTGACTTTTCCAGATAGGTGCCTCTGGTTACTATGCTTCCGTCTCGTAGGTTTTGGAGATGGAGTTTCACTCTTGTCACCCAGGCTGGAGTGCAGTGGCACGATCTCAGCTCACTGCAACCTCCACCTCCAGGGTTCAAGTGATTCTCCTGCCCCAGCCCCCTGAGTAGTTGGGATTACAGGTGCCCATCACCATGCTGGGCTGATTTTTTTAAATTTTCAGTAGAGTCGGGATTTCACCATGTTGACCAGGCTAGCCTTGAACTCCTGACCTCAGGTGATCCCCCTGCCTCAGCCTCCGAAAGTGCTGGGATTACAGGTGTGAGCCACTGTGCCTGACCAGTGGGTGCATCCTGTAGAATGTTAATGCAATGCTTCCCAAAAGTGGGATATGCCACAAAGCCCATGGGCCACAATGTCTGACACATGTACCAGGTCCCACACTCAGGACTGGGCTCTGAGGACTGAGAAAGTTAAGAGAGATGAATCAAACAAAATAGCTGCCTTCAAGGGCATCAGAGGCTATGAAGGAAACAGATGTGTATACCCATCGCTGCAACACAAGAATTCACAAATTTTAATGATTACCATAGTCTGAATGATATACCCAATGCAATACACTTAAGAAATGTAAAAAAATAGTGATGGGTTCGATTCTTATAATTTCATTGAGAGTAAACTCTAGAGAAATTTTATCAATTCCCCAAACAATCCCTTTTGAGTTCCATTTGATATTTTAAGATAGCTTTATTGGAATTTAGTTCATATATCATGCAATTTGCCGATTTCAAATGTACAATTCAGTGGTTTTAAAAATTATATTAAGTGTTGTATAACCATCATAAAAATCTATATTAGAATATATTCATAATGTACAAAATGAAACTATGAACCTCTTCGCTGTCATTCTTCATTTCCCCCCAACTCTCCTAGTCCCTGGAAACCATTAATCTACTTTCTGTTCCTATAGATTTGTTGATGTAGTTTGGATATTTTCCCTGCCCAAATTTCATGTTGAAATATAATCTCCAATGCTGGCCTGGTGGGAGGTGTTTGGATCATGGGGGGTGGATCCCGCATGGCTTGGTGCTGTCTTCCTGATAGTGAGTTCTAAAGAGATCTGGTCATTTAAAAGTGTATGGCACCTCTCCGTCCACCCTACTCTCTCTTGCTTCTTCTCCAGCCATGTGATGTGCCTGTTGCCCCTTCACTTTCCACCATGATTAAAAGCTCCCTGAGGCTTCACCAGAAGCTGATCAGGTACCAATACCATGTTTCCTACAAAGCCTGCAGAATCATTAGCCAATTAAATCTTTTTTTTCTCTCTCTCTCTGTCCAGGCTGGAGTGCAGTGGCACAATCTCAGCTCACAGCAACCTCCGCCTCCCAGATTCAAGCGATTCTCCTGTCTCAGCCTCCCGAGTAGCTGGAATCACAGGCACACACCACTATGCCTGGCTAATTTTTGTCTTTTTAGTAGAGATAGGGTTTCACCATATTGCCCAGGCTAGTCTTGAACTCCTGACCTTGAGTGATCCACCCGCGTCAGCCTCCCAAAGTGCTGGGATTACAAGTGTGAGCCACCACGCCAGGCCTAAACTTCCTTTCTTGATAAATTACCCTGTCTCAAGTATTTCTTTATAGCAATGCAAGAACAGCCTAATACATTTGTCTATTCTGGAAGTGTCATACAGATGGAATCATACAATATGTGGTCTCTTGTGACTAACTTCGTTCACTTAGTGTAATGTTTTCAAGGTGAATCCATGTTGTAATATTCATTGGTACTTAATTTTTATTTCCAAATAATATTTCATCGTATGACTGTGTCACATTTTATTTGTCCATTCATCAGTTGATAGACATTTGGATTGTTTCCATTTTTTATCTGCTATGAATAATGTAACAGTGAACATTTGTATATAAGTTTTAGTGTAGATATATTTCTATTTTTTTTTTTTTTTTTTTTTGAGATGGAGTCTTACTCTGTCATCCAGGCTGGAGTTCAGTGTTGCAATCTTGGCTCACTGCAACCTTCGCCTCCTGGGTTCAATTGGTTTTCCTGCCTCAGCCTTCTGAGTAGCTGGGATTACAGGCGTGTGCCACCACGCCCAACTAGTTTTTGTATTTTTAGTAGAGACGGGGTTTCACCATGTCGGCCAGGCTGGTCTTGAACTCCTTACCTCAGATGATCTGCTCACCTTGGCTTCTGAAAATGCTAGGATTACAGGCGTGAGCCAACGCACCCGACCTAGTGTAGATAGATTTCATGTTTTCATTTATCTTGGGTATATGTCTAGGAGTGGAATCACTGGGTCGTATGGTAACTATCCATAGCCATTTAAGGAACTGCTAGTCTTTCCATGGCAGCTGCATCATTTACATTTCACCAGCAGCATGCAAGGTTTCCAATTTCACGACATCTTCACTGACACATGTTGAAATCTACTATTTGATTTATAGCCACCCTAGCAGATGGGGAGTAGTATATCATTATGGCTTTTATTTGTGTTTTCCTGGTAGTGAATGATGTTGAGAATCTTTTCATGTGCTTTTTGACCATTTTATATCTTCTTTGGAGAAATTCTGTCTATCAAGTTCTTTGCCCATTTTTAATTAAGCTATCTGTCTTTTTATTATAAGGTGGTAGGAGTTCCTTATATATTCTAAATACAAATTTCTCATCAGATATATGATTTGCAAATATGTAGGTTGTCTTTTCACTTTGTTGATTCTGTCCACTGAAGCATGTAATTTTAATTCTGATAATCTCCCAACTTGGGCCAGGCACAGTGGCTCATGCCTGTAATCCCAGCACTTTGAGAGGCTGAGGTGGGCAGATCATGTGAGATCAGGAGTTCAAGCCTAGCCTGGCCAACATGGTAAAACCCTGTCTCTACTAAAAATACAAAAATTAGCAGAGCATGGTGTTGTGTGCCTGTAGTCCCAGCTCCTCAGGAGGCTGGAGCAGGAGAATCACTTGAACCCAGCAGGCAGAGGTTGTAGTGAGCTGAGACTGTTCCACTACAATCCAGCTTGGAGTACAGAGTGAGACTGCATCTCAAAAAAAATAAAAAATAAAAATAAAAAATCTTCCACTTGGTTATGTTGCATGTTGTATAATTATTTTTCTACATTAGTAAATTCATTTTGTATAATAATTTTGTTGAGGAAGAGGATTTTTTTTTTAGTCTAAGGTCCTGAGAGACATTGATCTGCACTTCTCTTTTCTTGTACTTTCTTTTTCTGGCTTCGGTCAGGGTAAAAGTGGTCTCATAGAATGAATTAGGAGGGATTCCCTCCTCTCCCATTTTTTGAAAAAGTTTGTGAAGACTTGGTATTAAATTTTCTCTAAACATTGGTAGAATTCCAAGTGAGGCCATATAGTTCTGGACTTCTTTGTAGGAAGTTGTTTGATAAGTAAGTTCTCTTCCTTTGTTATAAGACTATTCAGATTTTTAATTTCCTCTTGAGTCAGTTTTGGTAGTTTGTGTCTTTTTATAACTTTTTTTTATCTCACCTTGGTTATCTAATTTGTTGGCATACACTTGTTTATGGTATTTCCTTATAATCATTTTTATTTCTGTAAGGTCAGTAATAATGTCCCCTCTTTCATTCCTGATTTTAGTAGTTTGCGTCTTCTCTCATTTTTCTTGGTCAGTCTATCTGAAGGTCTTTCAATTTTGTTGATCTTTTAAAGAAATAACTTCTGGGGCTCTTTTTCTGGCTGGAACCATGGAGGGTGCAGAAGAGAAGAAGAAGAAGGTTCCTGCTGTGCCAGAAACCCTTTAAAAAAGTGAAGGAATTTCACAGAGCTGAAGATAAAGCGCCTGAGAAAGAATTTTGCCCAAAAGATGCTTCAAAAGGCAAGGAGGAAGCTTATCTATGGAAAAGCGAAGCACTGTCACAAGGAGTATAGGCAGATGTACAGAACTGAAATTCAAATGGCGAGGATGGCAAGAAAAGCTGGCAACTTCTATGTACCTGCTGAACCCAAATTGGCGTTTGTCATCAGGATCAGAGGTATCAATGGCGTGAGCCCAAAGGTCCAAAAGGTATTGTAGCTTCTTCGCCTTCGTCATATCTTCAATGGAACCTTTGTGAAGCTCAACAAGGCTTTGATTAACATGCTGAGGATTGTAGAGCCATATATTGCATGGGGATACCCCAATCTGAAGTTAGTAAATGAGCTAATCTACAAGCATGGTTATGGCAAAATCAATAAGAAGCAAATTACTTTGACAGATAACGCTTTGATTGCTCGATCTCTTGGTATATATGGCATCATCTGCATGGAGGATCTGATTCATGAGATCTATACTGTTGGAAAACGCTTCAAAGAGGCAAATAACTTCCTGTGGCCCTTCAAATTATCTTCTCCACGAGGTGGAATGAAGAAAAAGATCACCCATTTTGTAGAAGGTGGAGATGCTGGCAACAGGGAGGACCAGATCGACAGGCTTATTAGAAGAATGAACTAAGGTGTCTACCATGATTATTTTTCGAGTCTCATCAGCTTAATAAACAGTACCTGCTCTCAAAATGAAAAAAGAAAGAAAGAAAGAAAGAACTTCTGGGGTTTATTTTTTTCTCTGTTTTCTATTCTTCATTTTTAAAAATTTTATTCTAATTCTTATTATTTTCTTCTTTCTGCTTGCTATGGGTTTAGTGTACTCTTTTCCTGTCTAGTGTCTTAAGTTGAAAATTTAAATTATTGACTTGAGATCTTTCTTCTATTTTAATATAGTAATTTATAGCTATAAATTTTCCTCTAGTTAAACAGTGCTTTGGCTTCATCCAATAAATGTTGATACTTGTGTTTTCATTTTCATTCATCTCAAAGTATTCTCTAATTTCCCTTGTGATTTCTTCTTTGACCCATTGATTATTTAGGAGAGTGCTGCTTAATTTCCATGTTATTTGTTAATTTCCCAAATTTATTTCTGTTATTAATTTCTAATTCAATTGTAATTAGAGAAGACACCTTGTACAATTTCAATCCTCTTAAATTTATTGAAGCTTGATTTATGGTGTAGCATAAGGTTTATCCTCAAGAATGTTCCATGTGCACTTGAGAAAAATGTGTAATCTGCTGTTGTTGGCTGAGTATTGTTTATCTGTCTGCCAGGTCTGGTTTATTTACAGTGTCATTCAAATCTTCTATTTCCTTGTTGATCTTCTGCTTAGTTCTCTCCATTACTGAAAATGAAAATATTGATATCTTTAAATATCATTGTTGCATTCTCTGTCTTTCTCTTCAATTCTGTCATTTTCTTTTGTTTTTTTGCTTGATATATTTTGGGGCTTTGTTGTTAAATGCATATGTGTTTATAATATTTATATCTTCCTAATGGATTGACCATTTTTTAATTATAAAATGTCCCTTTTTATCTCTAGTAACATTTGTAAAAAGTCTATGTTGTCTAATATTAGAAATCTACTCCAGCTTTTTTATGGTTGCTGTTTGCGTGATATACATTTTCCCATTCTTTTGCTTTCAAACTATATGTGTCTTTGGATTTAAATTATTTCACCTGTAAGGAACATATAGTTGAATCTTGTTTGTTTACCCAGTCTAACAATAGCTGACTTTAGTTTGGATTGGTTAATTAAGTCATGTTTAATGTTATTGTTTTTTCGAGACAGGGTTTCATTCTGTCACCCAGGATGGAATTCACTGGTGCAATCATGGCTCACTGCTGCCTCGTCTTCCCAGGCTCAAGCAATTCTCCCATGTCAGCCTCCCAAGTATCTAGGACTACAGGGTATGTGCCATCATGTCCGGCTAATTTTTAAATTTTATTTTTGTAAAGACAGGGTTTTGCCATGTTGCCCAGGCTGGTGTCAAACTCCTGGGCTCAAGTGATCCTCCCATCTCAGCCTCCAAAAGTGCTGAGATTATAGGCATGGGCCACCACACCCAGCCTAATGTTATTATTGGCATAGTTGGACTTATGTCTGCCACTATAGTTTTTGCTTGCTATATGTCTCAGATTTCTTTTTTGTTCTTCTGTTCCTTCTTTACTGCTTTTATTTGCATTACGTGAATATTTTCAGTGTAACATTTAATTCCCTCAGTGATTTTTTATTATTTTTTGAATTGTTTTCTTAGTGGTTGCTCTAGGTCTAATAGTATACATGTTAAATTATCAGAATCAAATTCAGATTTATACTAACAATGTTATTGATATACAGAAATGTTACTCCTCTGTAACTCTATTCTCTCTTCTCTTTTTATTATTGTTGTTTTATGTGCATGATGCATTGCTATCGTTATTGCTTTATATAGTGTTATTTCTTCTAATGATGTGGAGAGAAGGAGCAAAACCATGTACAACCACGTGTAGCATAACATTTCAATGATGGACTACATATACGAAGGTGGATTCATAAGGTTATCAGAAAAATTCTTATCACCTGGTGACATGGTAGCCATTGGAATATCATAGGAAAGTGCATTACTCATGTATTTGTTGGTGATGCTGGTGTAAACAAACCTACTGCACTGTCAGTAATATAAAAGTCTAGGACATCCCCTTGTGTACAATACATGATACTTGATATTGATAATAAACATCTGTATTCCTGGTTTAGGTATTTACTATTCTATACTTCTAATGATTATTTTACAGTATTTATTTAATATTTCTCCTTATTGAAAAGTATTTACTGTTATATAATATGCCATGTTGCAGTAGCCCCAGCCTCATACATCTCCTGTTTATCACGTCTCTTGATTGCATCGTTTTCTCTTGTGCATAATTTAATCTTACGTTGTTTTGTTCATAATGGCCCCAAGTATACAAAATCCACTGCTAATGTTGCCAGTAAGAAGCCACATCAAGTGATTGACCTGGAAATTAAAGTGATTAAGAACTACGAAGGTGGAAAATCAGTAATGATGATTGCTTGCCAGTCAGCCACGTCCCATTCCACCATAGCTACCGTCTTGAAGAACAAGAACAAAATGATGGAAGCTGTTAAAGGATTTGCTTCATTAAAGGCAGTAAGACTCTTAATAAGGATCTCTATAAGACATGGAGCAATTTCTAACAACTTGAATTGAAGATCAGACGCAAGGGTATTCCTCTCAGCATTATGACAATCACAGCTGAAGAAAAGAGTTTGTGATGTTGAAAGAAAAGGCTGGACTTGACTATCATGGTGAATTTACTGCTCACTCTGAGTGGTTTAAATGGTTCATTTTAAAAGAATCATTATCCATTACATAATGTGAAAATGAGTGGTGAGTCTGAGAGTGCTGAATATGAAGGCAGCTGAAGAATTTTTAGAAACTGTAGATAAGCTGATTGTGGAGGAAAATTACTTGCAAAGCAAATCTTCAATATGGATAAAACCTTTCTGTTCTGGAAATAGATGCCTGAAAGGACTTTCGTCCATAAGGACGCCAACAGTGCAAGGTTTCAAGGCTTTTTAGGACAAGATAACAGTCTTGTTGGGGGCAATGTTGCAGGCTACAAATGGAAACATTTTGTAGTCTGGTACAGTAAGACCCCCAAGCATATTGACATTCAAGCATTTCAGTAAGCACACACTGCCTGTCTACTACAGGAGCAACAAGGAGTTATGGATGACCCAGTGAAATGGATGGTTTGGAGGATAATACACCTTTCAAGATTTTGCTTGTTGTTGATAATGCTCTTGCACATTCTCCTTTTATTGGTGATCTTCATCCCAATATCAAAGTAGTATTTCCCCTTCCAAATACCATCTATTTGACCCAACCAATGGATCAAACAATTATACCAATACTTAAGACCTATTACCTGAGGAGGACTTTTGCTGAGGCTATTGCTGCAAGTGATAAGGACACTGAGGAGATACCAATGCATTTCTGGAAAGCTTACAACATTTATGACTGCATCAAGAACCTGCTCTTGGGGTGATATCACCAAGGAGTATTTTAATGTCACCTAGAAGAAGGCACTCAAGAGCTTTGTCCATGACTTCAAAGGATTTGCCAAGGATGAGGAGGTTGCAATAATACAAGGCTGTGGTTGCCTTGAGTTGGCAAACAACTCTGTGGATGAGGATGGCATTGAGGAGCTCCTAGGGCTGGTTCCTGAGGAATTGACTAAGGAGAAGTTGTTGGAACTAGAATAGAAACATGTAGACAAAGAAAGAGAAAGGCAAGAGAAAAGGAAACAGAGAGAAAAAAAGAAGAAGAAGAAAACAAGAAAATTCACAATGAAGGGTTTAGCAGAAGCTTTTGAAGACCTTAACAAGCTCCTTAAAAAGTTTGAGAACATGGACGCCAACAATGAAAGGTTTCCATTAATACAGAGGAATGTTCATGGTGCATTATCTGCCAACAAGTAAATCGATAATGAAAAAAAAAGAAACCAAGCCAATCACATTGGACATATTTCTGGAAAGAGTGACACCTTCTCAAGAAGAGTCTCAGGCAGGTCCTTCAGGAGGGATTCCAGACGAAGGCACTGTTATCCTAGGAGATGACAGTTCCATGTCTGTTATTGCCCCAAAATCATTCCAGTGGGAGAAGATTTCAAGATGCAAGACAGTGATACTGATGATTTTATGCTTTGTAGTCCTAGGTTAGTATGTGTGTTTGTGTCATTTTAAAGAAAAATATTTAAAAATTTGAAAATAATTTTTAAAATAAAAGTAGAAAAAAGATTACAGAATAAGAAGGTAGAGAAAGAAAATATTTTTGTACAGCTATACAAACATGTTTATGTTTTAAGACAAGTGTTATTACAAGAGTCAAAAAGTTAGAAAAAAATCTATAAAATTTATAAAGTAAAAGGGTCACAGGAAGCTAAGGTTAATTTATTGTTGAAGAAAACAATTTTTACAAATTTTGGATAGCCTATGATGTGTGCAGTGATAGTAAAGTCTAAAGTAGTGGGCAGTAATGTCTAGGCCTTCACATTTGCGTAGCGTTCATTCACCCGCTCAGCCAGACAGAGCAACTTCTAGTCCTACAAGCTCCATTTATGGTGAGTTCTCTATATGGCTGTACAACATCTTATCTTTTATACTATATTTTTACTGTATCTTTTCCAGGCATGGCTATGTTTAGATACACAAATGCATATCATTGTGTTACAATTGTCTACAGTATTCAGTACAGAAATATGCTGTACAGGTTTGTAGTCTAGGAGCAATAAACTATACTATCTAGTCTAAGTATGTAGTAGGCTGTACAATCTAGGTTTGTGTAAGTGCATCCTGTCGTGTTCACACAATGATGGAACCATCTAACAAGGCATTTCTCAGAACACATCCCCATTGTTTAGTGCTGCATGACTATGTATTTTTATATAGTTGGTTACTTTAACCTACATATTTATATTTTTGGTTCATTTCCTTTGCTCCTATAGATTTGAGTTACCATCTAGTGTTATTTTCTTACTTGAATATTGCTTTGCTCTTATCTGACCAAACTAAGCTTCATAAGAGAAGGAGAAATAAAATCCAGGTTGGAGTGCAGTGGCATGATCATAACTTACTGCAGCCTCCCACTCCTGGGCTCAAACCATCCTCCTGCCTTGGCCTCCCAAAGCCCTGGGATTACAGCCACGTATCACTGGACCTGGTCCGAATATTGTATTTTAATTAAACATTTCTTTTACCCAAGATGCATTTGGGTTAGCTTTGAAAGCACTGTTCCACCAAATGGAAAAACCTTCTTTGAATTTTGTCTCTTCCTCTAATTGTGTGTCTGGGCACTAGTTGCTTTCTCAGTAACGTGGGCATAATATTTCCCCCTTCCTGCCCTAAAAGGGTTTTAGGTGCTTAAAATGAGATCATAAATATACTTTAAAAATATTTTAAAAGATCATGCAATGTATTATTGTTGCTATTATTAATTAGTGATATGGTTTGGCTGTGTCCCTGCCTAAATCTCATCTTGAATTGTAGCTCCCATAAAACCCTGTCTGTTGTGTGGGAGGGACCCAGTGGGAAGTAATTATCATGGGGGTGGATTTTCCTTTGCTGTTCTCGTGATAGTTAATCAGTCTCACAAGATCTGATGGTTTTATAAAGGGCCATTCCCCTGTACAACCTCTCTTACCTGCTGCCATGTAAGACTTGCCTTTGCTCCTTCTTCACCTTCTGCCATGATTGTGAGGCCTCTCCAGCCATGTAGAACTATGAGTTCATTAAATCTCTTTTTCTTTATAAATTACCCAGTCTTGGCTATTTCTTCATAGCAATATGAAAACAAACCCTAATACAATTAAGAAGGATTGCTTTTGGGTATAATTGTAAACCAACAAATTTTGGAGAAAATCTCTTTCAGGGAAGATCACAACTTCCATCCATATTTTGAACCCATGCCCATGCCTATTCAGGTCACAACAAGCTGTTCATCCAGGTAGTAGAGTTTCCTGCAGCTGAAATTTATCTTGTGTAAGAGGAGGTGGAAGAAACATATATCTTAAAGTTAGTAATTTGAGACCAGATCCTTATCCTACTAGTTATTTGCTTCATCTCTGAGCATCTTAGTATCACCTTCAGCTAAATGGGCATCTTCTTTCATGGTGTCATGGGAGGGGTTAAGTGAGCAAGTGCTTAACATGGTCCTGAAACACAGTCCCTGCTTAGTGTTAGTCACAGCTCTCCTCTTGAGCACTTACCATGGTCTTTCCTGTACCTCTTCCTCATGAGATGATGCCTTCATTTCATTTTCAGGTCCTCCATGGTTCCTGGCATTTTGTAAATAAGAAGTGTTTAGTAAAAACAACCAGGCCGGACACAATGGCTCACACCTGTAATCCCAGCACTTTGGTAGGCAGAGGTGGGTGGATCACCTGAGGTCAGGAGTTTGAGACCAACCTGGCCAATATGGCAAAACCCCGTCTCTACTAAACACACACACACACACACACACATTAGCTGGGCATGGTGGTGGGCATCTGTAATCCCAGCTACTTGGGAGGCTGAGGCAGGAGAATCGCTCGAACCCAGGAGGTGGAGGTGGCAACAAGGGCGAAACTCTCTCAAAACAAACAAACAAACCATCCAATCTGCAAGATGGATTGAACCTGATGGCACTTTTCTGACATCTGCCTGTGTTTGCCAGATGAAGCAGCAGAGCACAGGGCTCTAAGGAGGTGGCATCCTGGAATGGTAACTATGGAAGAGGAAAAAGTAGGTAGAATGAAGAGTCAAATGGGGCCCCATCTGCAAGGGAGTCCCTTGATCATTGGAGATGGCCTGGACATACTGGGCACTTGGAAGTAAGTTAGGGGTGAACAGGAAAATAATGGGACCCTAAGGAAGCAAGATAAAGCTACAGAGACTTATCTCCTTTCCTTTTTTTTTTTTTTTTTTTTTTTGAGACGGAGTCTTGCTCAATCACCCAGGCTGGAGAGCAGTGGCGCGATCTCGGCTCACTGCAAGCTCCACCTCCCAGGTTCACGCCATTCTCCTGCCTCAGCCTCCCGAGTAGCTGGGATTGCAGGTGCCCACCACCATTCCCGGCTAATTTTTTTTTTGTATTTTTAGTAGAGGCAGGGTTTCACCATGTTAGCCAGGATGGTCTCTATCTCCTGACCTTGTGATCCACCCGCCTCGGCCTCCCAAAGTGCTAGGATTACAGGCGTGAGCCACCGTGCCTGGTCTATTTCCTTTTTTTATTGAAAAACTGAGTTTTCTGATTGTCCCAGAACTAAAAATGAGCAGAGATCTGCACCGGTGCTGCCCCATCCTCTACGCCATCAGACTGATGTTCTGCTATTTTCTTCTGCGGAAGTCATACCTTCAAAAAAATTATCTCCTAAATACAGTACATTAAAGTAATGTATTAAGTAATTTATTTTTCTCATTTTTATTCATCTTAGGCATATCCAGCTGCCAAGGAGACCTTCTGGTCTTCGTAAGATAAAAAGTAAATGACTTTCTCTGAAAATGCTTCCCTTCTTTTCTTCCTTCCTACAGCACCTACCCTCTCTCTCTTCTTTTTGAGCTTGTCTCTTACTAATTGATTCCATCAAGGCGTTAGTTACAAATACACCGTGCAAGTGACAAGACATTCAACTCTGCTCTACCCTACTTGTCTGCCACTGGTTGTCTTCTGCGTCTACTGTGTCTTCAGTCAGCTTTATTCCTGCACCCAGGAGGCTTGTGCGGTTTGCATTGGGCGGGGACGGCTTGCTGCTGGTTTCTCAATGAAGATGGCGTGTTCTACATGAATTAAATAATTATTGACATTGTCGTTGAAATGGCGATGTTACATTGTGCCTCTGAGAAGAAGAATAGAGTGTATAGATCTGGAGAAGAGCAGTATGCCTCCTTTTACATACATCTTTATGTTGGAAGACAGATCTTCCATCAACACAAGTTGCAATTTAACCTGCAGCTCTTCAAATGAAGCTTTGCAAAGCCCTGAGGCCTTCTGAATAAAAATGAGGCTGGAATTGCTTTGTTTCCCTTAGATAGTGTTTGTCCACTAAGAAGAAGAAACAAATCGTTTCCAGAAAATGCTTCTGTTTGGTCATTGATTTCACTAGCCTCTGTCAAGCAGAGACAAACATTTGTATAAGCAGCCTCACTGCTCTCTCATTCGTCTCTGAGTTATTTATGACCAAGGTGTGGAGAACAGTGCATGGTGGGGCCTAGAATTAAGATTACTTATGATCCTGAGACGAGTTCTAGTCTCTAGTGCCTTTTTGTATGGCTTTCATCACCATGTAATTCTTATGATTGATAGTAATACTAGCAATAGATGTTACAGAGGGATTAAATAATTCACTGAAGTTCACATGGTTAAGAAAAGGAAGAACTGTAAGTCCAGCAAAGATCTGCCTAATTTCAAAGTCCGTATTCTTTTATTATACTCTATTTTTTTATTGCTGTTTTTGAGACAAAGTCTCGCTCTGTTGCCCAGGCTGGAATGCGGTGGTGCGATCTTGGCTCACTGCAACCTCCACCTTCCAGGTTCAAGCGACTCTCCTGCCTTAGCCTCCTGACTAGCTGAGTTTACAGGCACCTGCCACCATGCCCAGGTAATTTTCGTATTATTGGTAGAGATGGGGGGTCTCACCATGTTGGCCAGGCTGGTCTTGAACTCCTGGCCTCAAGTGATCCTCCCGCCTCAGCCTCCTAAAGTGCTGGGATTACAAACGTGAGACACCATGCCTAGCCCCAGTTTCTGTAACTTTTATTATGGTTGTTGAAGGTTCTAGAGCCCCCCTACCCTTAAATCCTCATACATTTAGCTGGGACAGTAGTGTTCAGAGCTGTGGCTGGCAGTTCCATCTCCAAGGAGCTCCTTGGGTCTTCAGTGGCATCTGGGACACACTGTTCAGGGTCCTGCTGAGAATGGACTCTGATAGTGAAATGGGAAAAGTTCCCTTCTAGCCTCACAGGATGTGTGACGGGGGAATGGCTTGCTTCTTTGGAGCTCTGCAGCTCAGACCCCTAGGAGAGCATGCAGATGGGCAGGTCGTGGGGAGTATGGGCTTCAACCCCACGGCAGTGTCTAGGGTTGAGTGTTTACAGCTCCTGAAGCCCCAGTGGGTATGTATTACAGTGTGTTCTTTTAGCTTAGCCATCCACAGGTGGCTTGGCTTATCAGCTCAGTTAGACCCTCTGCCTTGTTGCAACAACAGTGGGTTTCTGTATCCCGGGGGTTCTTGCCCTAGTGTACCAGAAAAATCGGATCACAGATAGGCTTGAAGGATGAATGCAAGGTTTTATTGAATGGTGGAAGTAGCTCTTAGCATATGGATGGGGAGCTAGAATGGGGATGGAGTGGGAAAGTGGTCTTTCCCTGGAGTCCGGTTGCCCAGCAGCTGGGCACTCTTCTGACTGCCCTTGGCTGAATTTCCCTCAGCATCCACGTGGTTCCACTGTCGATGGCCTGTTGGCATCTGTGTGTTCTTCTACTGGTGTGTTCCTCTCCATGTCCAGCTGCTTGTGTGTGTACATGCTAGGAACTCAAGGGACATTTTTTTTTTTTTTTTTTTTTTTTTTGAGATGGAGTCTTGCTCTGTCGCCTAGGCTAGAGTGCAGTGGTATGATCTTAGCTCACTGCAACCTCCACCTCCTGGGTTCATGTGATTCTCCTGCCTCAGCCTCCTGAGTAGCAGGCTCATGCCACCACACCCAGCTGATTTTTGTATTTTTAGTAGAGATGAGGTTTCACCATGTTGGCCAGCCTGTTCTCAAACTCCTGACTTCAGGCAATCCACCCGCTCAGCCTCCCAAAGTGCTGGGATTACAGGTGTAAAACACCATGCCTGGCCGTGGTCTGATATTTGTCATTATAGTTTTGCCTTTTCTAGCCTTTTATAGAAATTGAATCATACAGTATATGATAATTTCCATTTTGACTTTGTCTCATTTAGCATGTCTATGACATAAATTTTTATTATTGTGTGGATCAATGTTTTTCTTTTTTATTGCTCAGTACTGCTACATTGTATTAAAATAAAATAATTTATCTATTAACATGTCAGTGGACATTTAGGTTGTTTCAAATATCTGGCTATCATCAATAAAGCTGCTATGAACATTTGTAACAAGTTTTTGTGTGAACATGCATTTTTATTTATTTAGGTCTTTAATTTCCCAGTGGGATTACTTGGTCATGGCAAGTTGGTTTTTTTTTTTTTTTTTTTGAGATGGAGTCTCACTCTGTCTCCCAGGCACTGTCACCATTGCAGTGGCGCCATTGCAGTGGTGCAATCTCAGCTCACTGCAACCTCTGCCTCCCGGGTTCAAGCAATTCTCCTGCCTCAGCCTCCTGAGTAGCTGGGATTACAGGCGCCTGCCACCACACTCGGCTAATTTTTGTGTTTTTATTAGAGACAGGGTTTCACTTTGTTGGCCAGGCTGGTCTCAAACTCCTGACCTCAATTGATCTGCCTGCCTCGGCCTCCCAAACTGTTGGGATCACAGGTGTGAGACACAGCGTCTGGCCGGTCATGGCAACTTTATGTTTAACTTTACAAGAAACTGCTTCACTCTTTTTCAAAGTGGCTGTAGCGCTTCACATTCTCAATAGGAATGTATGATTGATTGTTCCAGTTGCTCCACATTCTCACCAACATTTAGTGTAGTCAGTATTTACAGTCTTAGCCCTTCCAGGACATGTGTGTGGAATAGAAGTGTGTAGCAGTATATCATATTAGTTTTAATTTGTATTTCCCTCATGAGTGATGATGGTTGACATTTTTTCATGGGCTTATTAGTCATTCACATGTCCTCTTTTGTGAAGTGTTTGCTCAGATCATTTGAATACATTTGAATATTTTTTCTTGGGTTTTATTATCTTGTAAAAGTTATTTTACTATTTTGAATACAAGGTCTTTGTCAGATGTGTGTGTGTGTTTATATAAATAAAATAATTATTTACTATATTCTTATATGTAAAAATAGACATATATTATTTATATACACACACACACACACATATTTTTACTCAGAGTGAGGCTTGCCTTTTTGTGTTTTTACATGTGTCTTTTAAAGAGCAATAGTTTTCATTTCTAATGATATCTCTTTAACCAACTTTCTCATGCTTTTTCGCTAACCCTGTGCCATAAAGATGTTCTTTTATGTTTGTGTCCTAGAAATTATATAGTTTTACATTTAATGTTGAGGTCTATGACCCAAATTTAATTCATTTATTTATGTGATATTTGGTAGTTATTCATGTTCATCTTTTCCACACTGATACTCAATTTTTTTCAGCAACATTTGTTGAAAAGGCTATTCACTATTGAATTATCTTTTTGACAAATTATCTTTGTCAAAAATCAATTGACCATATATGTCTAGTTTATTTCTTAACTCTAATTTGTTCCATTAATCTTGATGTCGACCTTTTGCTAGTTCTAGTGTCGTGAGTACAGTAAATTTTTAAGTATTAAAATGAGAAAATGCAAGTCAAATTCTTTTTGTTACTCTAAGCCCTTTGACTTTCCATATACATTTTAGAATCAGCTTGTAAATTTCTTCAAAAGATTTCACTGTTATTTTGATCAGAGAATTTTGAATTTACAGACTAATTTGGGAAGAATTTCCACACTAATATTTAAATTAACACATTAACATCCATGTATTTCTCCATTTATTTAGGTAATTACCTCCATTTCTTTATTTTTTATTTTTTATTTTTTTTGAGATGGAGTCTCACTGTGTCTCCCAGGCTGGAGTGCAGTGGCGCGATCTCGGCTCACTGCAAACTCCACCTCCCAGGTTCATGCCATTCTCCTGCCTCAGCCTCCTGAGTAGCTGGGACTACAGGTGCCCACGGACCACGCCCGGCTAACTTTTTGTGTTTTTAGTAGAGATGGGGTTTCACCATGTTAGTCAGGATGACCTCCATTTCTTTAGGTGATTTAGGTATTTAATTTTCCTCAGCAATATTTTTTAAAGTTTTCAGTGTAAAACTCTTCTACACTTTCTATGAAATTTATTCGTAGCTAATTTACTTATTTTTTAGTTCTAATTATAAATTGATTTCAATTTCACTTTCTAATTGTTCATTAATAGTTTATAGAAACACAATTAATTTTTTATATTGAATTTTTATCCTAGGACCATTATAAATTCACTTATTAGTTCTAGTGACTTTTAAAAAATTGCTTAGGATTCTATAAGTCATATCATTATGAATACAAATATATTTTTTTCTTTCTAAACTGAATATTAAAGTTTTTTCTTAACTGTGACACTGATTAACACCTCTAGTACAATATTGAATGAAAATGATGAGGCCAAGTACAGTGGCTCATGCCTGTAGGCCCAGTACTTTAGGAGACCAAGGCAGGAAGATTGATGCCAAGAGTTCAAGGCCAGCCAGGGCAACATAGCAAGACCCTGTCTCTACAAAAACTAAAAATAATTTTTAAAAAAAAAATTGATGATAACAATATACATTTTTACTTTGCTCTTGCTTTTAGGCCAGAAATATCCAGTAATTAATCACTGACTATGATGCTAGCTAGGAGTTTGTCGTAAATGCTCTATATCAGGTTGAGGAAATTTCCTTCTATTTCTAGTTTTCTTTTTTTTTTAATTTTTGTAAATTATTTCATTTCCTCCGTGATGATTTAGAGGGACTGTCTTCAAACCAGTACAACTATTTCATAAATAACAACTGGCTGTTTTCTAATCAATTGAGTAATTTATTGCACAATAAGCTCCCTCACATCTTTCAATAAGAAATACATTACATCTGGGTAGTAAAGACATTACATAATGAATTAGGACACGATTAAAATTTGGTTTAAATTTTTCTTTGGGGGAGAGGACAGAGGACACCACACTTCTACTCAATGAATAGAAACATTTTTACAGCCCCGAAGTCTTTTTTTTTTTTTTTTTTTTTTCACTGAATATGCCATAAATTCAAAGGGAATAGGTTCCAGCAGTTCAGGCTTCTTCCCATGGTTCACACAAAGTGTGCTTCTTTGGGTGAAGGAGGGTGGTGCTTCAGTTGAACCCAGGTACGTTTCTCTTTGGCTTCTTTCTTTTTTCTTTTTGAGACGGAATCTCACTCTGTAGCCCAGGCTGGAGTGCAATGGCACCATCTCGGTTCACCGCAACCTCCGCCTCCTGGGTTCAAGTGATTCTCCTGCCTCAGCCTCCCGAGTAACTGGGATTACAGGCACACACCACCATGCACGGCTAATTTTTTTGTATTTTTAGTAGGAACCGGCTTTCTCCATGTTGGTCAGGCTGATCTCGAACTCCCAACCTGAAGTGATCCGCCTGCCTCCGCCTCCCAAAGTGCTGGGATTACAGGTGTGAGCAACCGAGCTCGGCTGGCTTTTTTCTTTTTACTGATCATTTTCCTTCACGCCTTTCAGGAAGCTATCTTGGCTCTTAGAGTGCTCAAGATGCTCAACACACACATTAATTCTCTTGGCAAAAATCTTGCCCTTAACTTGTTTGTTTACAACAACGCCAGCAGCGCGCTGGGGAACACTGTAGACTCTTCCAGTTTCGCCATGATAACACTTGTGGGGCTTCCTTTTTGAACAGTACCCATTCCCTCGACGTCCACAATATCACCTTTCTAACAGATTCGCATATACGTGGCCAAAGGAACGACTCCACGTTTTCTAAAAAGCCTAGAGAACTTATATCGGGTGCTTCTCCACTTTCCTTTGCTTTCGTCATTTTGGTGAATTACTGGAAGATAGTGGTTCTGGCCAAAAGGCTATTTCTAGTTTTCTGGGAGTTTTTATGTTTTCAAATGCTTTCTCTGCATCAATTAAAATGTCCTCTTTTTTCTGTCTTTATTCTATTGATTCTGTGGATTGCATTGATTCATTTTTGGATATTATACCAACCTTCATTCCTGGTAGACACACTTCTTGGTCAACACTTATTATCGTTTGATATATTGCTGAATTACATTTACTAAAATTTGGTGAGGAGGTTAGTATCTCTATTATGACAGAAGAATGTAGATATACTGTCTTAATCCTTTTGGGCTGCTGTAACAAAATACCCTAAACTGGGTAGCTGACAAACAAAATACATATGTATAAATATATTTTGTAAAAGCTATATATTTATTAAAATATATTTATTTAAAAATATATATTTATATTATATATTTATTTTAAATATATATATTTTTAAAACATACATTTATTAAAATATATGCACGAGACGGGCGGATCACGAGGTCAGGAGATCGAGACCATCCTGGCTAAAACTGTGAAACCCCGTCTCTACTAAAAAATACAAAAAAAACTAGCCGGGCGAGGTGGCGGGCGCCTGTAGTCCCAGCTACTCGGGAGGCTGAGGCAGGAGAATGGCGTGAACCCGGGAGGCGGAGCTTGCAGTGAACTGAGATCCAGCCACTGCACTCCAGCCCGGGAGAAAGAGAGAGACACAATCCAAAAAAAAAAAAAAAAAAAAAAAAAAATGCTAAAAATATATATGTTAAAAGTGTACGTTAAAACATATATTTATTAAAATATATGTGTTCCGTTGTCACTATAGATCATACAACATAAAAAGGAAAATAAAGGAGTGTTAGGACAACCTTAAGCCAGTAAACTTGACAATGTAGATTAAATTCTTGATAGATAAAAAATACCAAAAGTGACCCAGAAAGAAAAAAAAAAACTTGAAAAGCTTTATATATATTAAATAGATACAATTTAAAATTAAAAAATTTCCACTAGGAAAACTCCAGGTCCAGATGTCTTAACTGGTGAATTATGTCATACATTTAAGAAGGAAATGACACTAATCCTATACAAACTCTGTCAGAAGATAGTGACATTATTTCCCAATTTATTTTATGAGGCAGGATTACACTGATAAAACCAGACTAATAAGTCTCAATAAAACTACCTACATGCTATAATTTACATGTGTGTGTTCCTCTAAAATTTGTATATTGCAATCTTAGCTCTCAGTGTGATACTATTTGGAGGCAAGGCCTTTGAGAGGCGATTAGGTTGTAAAGATGGAATCCTCATGAATGGAGATCAATGCCCCTGCAAAAGAGGCCCTAGAGAGGTCCCTCACCCCTTCCACCATGTGAGGACACAGCAAGAAGATGCTGTCTGTGAACCAGAAAAGGGACCCTCACCAGATACTGCATCTGTCAGTGGTCTGAACCTTGAACTTTCCGGTCTCCAGAACTGTGAGAAAAATATATATACATTTATATATTTTAAATATATACATGTTAAAATACATATATTATAAAATATATGTGTTAAAACATATATATTATTAAAATATGTATTTTCACATATATTAAATATTAAATTAACTAGATAAAACATATTTATTAAAATGTGTATTTATTAAAATATATGTGTACAATAAATTAATATATTATATCTATTTAATGTATATAAAGCTTTTCAAGTTTTTTTTTTTTATTTCTTCCTGGGTCACTTTTGGTATTTTTTATCTATCAAGAATTTGGCAATTTAATCTACATTGTCAAGTTTATTGGCATAAGGTTGTCCATAACACTCCTTTATTTTCCTTTTTATGTTGTATGATCTATAGTGACATCCTCTCTCTCATTCCCTATATTGGTAATTTGCAGTTTCTCTCTCTCTCTGTCTCCCTTTTCCTCTCATCTATCAGGCAGAGGTATATCAATTTGATTACACTTTGCAAATAATCAACTGTGGGTTTTGTTGATTTTTTTATTGTTTTTCCTTCAAAAAAATTTTTTTTAAAAAAATTATGTTTTTCGGGCATAATTTTTTTAATTTTGTTTTTTATTTATTTTAACATGGAAATGTATAAAATTGAGTTTAGATCTTTCTTTTCAAATGTAAGCATTTAAGCTGTGCAACTTCCTCTAAAGCCTACTGTAGCTACATCCCTAAAATCTGTATACAATGAAATTTGATTATTATTTAGCTCAAAACATTTTCTTTTTCTTTTTCTTTTTTTTTTTTTTTTTTTTGAGATGGGGTCTCACTCTGTTACCCAGGCTGGAATGCAGTGGCACGATCTCGGCTCACTGCAAGCTCCTCCTCCCAGGTTCACGCCATTCTCCTGCCTCAGCCTCCTGAGTAGCTGGGACAACAGGCGCCCGCCACCACATCTGGCTAATTTTTTGTATTTCTAATAGAGACGGGGTTTCACCGTATTTGCCAGGATGGTCTCGATCTCCTGACCTTGTGATCCGCCTTGGCCTCCCAAAGTGCTGGGATTACAGGCATGAGCCACCGCGCCCGGCCAGCTCAAAACATTTTCTAATTTATTTTGTATTTTTTGACACACAGATTATTTAGAAGTGTGTTGTTTAATTTTGAATATTTGGAATTTTCCTGGATATTTTGTTGAAAATTTCTTCCATTTTGGAATAAACTTAAATATATATACTTAATATATATCTTCTATAAATATTAATTTATAGAGCACAATTTATAGAGCACATCTATGCTTAGCCTTCCACTATTGGAAGGCTAAGCATGTGGAAGTTATTTGTATTCTGTTGCTCAAGGTCATTGCCAAGTTCTGATTGCAAAAATTCCAAAAATTGCAACTTCAAGCATAAATGGGTTAAGTCAAGATTGCTGATAATGTTGACTTAATTATGGATATGATTTGGAATGAGGCTACCATTTTATTATTTGTTTTCAAGTTTTGTTTATTTTGTTCTTGTTCCTCTGTTCTTCCTTTTCTGTCCCTTTTCTTGTTTGTTTTTAATTTGGTGGGGTAGGAGGAAGGGGAATTCTATCTGGCTCTTTCAGGAATTTCATACTAATTCTTCTATTGTCTTTTAGCTTTACTTCTTGAATTTTGTTCTAGTGATTGATTTAAAATTATAATGTAACCCTTTAACTTTTAACACTTTGCTTACCGTTAATATTGTACCATTTTAAGGAAAATTATTCAACTTTGCCAATGTATAGGTCCATCTTGGCCACTACCTTTATATTATTCACATATATTCCAAATGTAAAAACCAAGTTGCTGTGTTTTCCTTAGAGACTCATGTGTATTATAGTGAAATTATAAGAAAAAAAGAAAAATACGTTTATGTTTACCAAGATGCTAATCATTTATAATGCTCTTTATTTCTTTATGAGGATCTGAATCTCTATCTGGTATAGTATCTCTTCAGTCTGAGAGCTTCCTTTAGCAGTACATGTTTGGATAGGTTTGTTGTCAGCAAAGTCTCCTTTTATCTGATTATGAATTTATCCTTTACTAAGAAACATTTTGCACTGGACATACAATTTTGTGTTGACATCTTTTTTCTTTCAGCAATTAAAAAAGTATTGTTCTACTCTCCTTTGACCTCTGTAGTTTCTGGCAATAAGTCTGTTATTAACCAAATAATGAGCTGGTTTTTTTCTTGCTGCTTTCAATATTTGCTTTTCATCATTTGACTTTCAAATATTTGACTATGATGTGCTTCAATTTTTATTCTGCTTGGTGTTTGTTAAGCATTTTGAATCTGTAAATTTACTTCTTTCATTAAATTTGTAATATTTGACCCTTGTTTCTTCAAAAATGTCTTTTCTGCCCCATTTGTTGTCTGCTCTCTTTTTGGGACTCCAATTACACATGTATTAGAGTAGTTTCTATTGCTCAGTGAGTTCCTTGAGCTTGGTTCTTTTTTTTTTTCTAGTCTTTTTCTCTTTGTTCTTCACATTGGCTAATTTGTATTAACAAGTTCACTTACTCTTTCCCATGTCATTGGCATTATGTTAAGCCCATCCAGTGCCTTTTTAATTTTGATTGTTGTATATTTTTAATTATAATATACTCCATTTCATTATCTGTATTGTTTTTATTTCTCTGCTTTCACTTTCTCCCTAATTTTTCACCACCAGCATGTTTTTTTTTTTACTTCACAGAGAAGAGTTAATAGTTATAATAACTATTTTTGTTTATTTTATTTATTTATTTATTTATTTATTTATTTATTTATTTATTGAGACAGAGTCTTGCTCTGTTGCCCAGGCTGGAGTGCAGTGGTGTGATCCTGGCTCACTACAATTTCTGTGTCCCAGGTTGAAGCTATTCTCCTGCCTTGGCCTCCCATGTAGCTGGAATTACAGGCATGCACCACTACACCTGGCTAATTTTTGTATTTTTAGTAGAGACAGGGTCTCACTATGTTGGGCAGCCTGGTCTCAAACTCCTGACCTCAAGTGATCCACCTACCTCGGCCTCCCAAAGTGCTGGGATTATAGGCATGAGCTGCTACACCCGACCAATAGTTATAATAACCGTTTTTAAATTCATTTTTGCTCACTCTAACATCTGGACTGTATCAGAGTTGACTACAGGTCTTTTTTTTTTTTTTTTTTGTAAGAATGTGTTCCATTTTCTTGATATTTCATGTATCAGGGCACTTTGTTATTATATTCTAGGCATTATGCACTCTCCGTTGCCTTAAGGTAGCTATTTGTTTTGTATTATATCCATGGTTTACAGTGATTATCTGTAGGTGGATTAGTCTGGTTGGATCTTACTCAGCCATTATCCTCCATGAACATAGTAATTTTCATATCAAGTTTTATGCTTGTCAAGGTTCTACTCAATTCCTGATCATGACCTTTTAATGATGATCTTTTCAAATTTTTGATATTCACCATTGGCAAGAAAATATATTCATACTGGTAGGTAATAAAAAATTTAAAACCGTCTTTACAGCTATTCACAAATTTGCAATAGTTGAAGCATATTTAAGGGAGTTAACAGCTCCTCTATTTTTGCACTGACAAATGTAATGTTGAAATTTCTTGTGATAATGCAAATGCGTTTCAAATCTAACAGAATGTTTTCATATCAAGTATTTCAAAATAATGATGATGCTCTAATTAGCAGAAAATGCATGCATTGTTAGAGCAGTCACCCTGCAGCTATCCTGTATGCCACTAAAAGGGCATATTAGCAGCAATTGCATCTGATATGTGTGAAGGCAGAGATTCAGGGCCCCCTGGAGCTGCTCTGCTGGGAGCACCTGCTAATATCTCAGCCTCTTCAACTCTAACACCTGCATATTCACCTGTGCATCTGACTCTTTAGGTGTTTGGAATACAAACTATACTAGCAGGTCCATGGACTCCTTGTTCCTGGGGCGTACTTGTTGGGGTATACCACATTGCTGGCTATACCATAGGTGTCCAAGATACAAAGAAACTCATTGGCTGCTCTTGGAGGATTGTGGCAAGGTGGAGGTGTTGCATGTCACTTATGATATTCAATGTTTGCTGACATTTGAGATCCACTGTCAGATTCACCTCTGCTTAGGCTGAAACCACCTTTGCAAAAATCACAGCTGAGGGAATCAAGACAGGGAAAGAGATCAGACCTAACTGACTCCATCTTGCTTCTAAACTTTACTTTGTCCTTTTTCACACCTAGGCATCGACTGAACAAACCTTGGGAAGGAATTTAGTTATAGTTTAACTCTGAAACAAAATTGATAATAGCCCTTTCCTGAAAAAAAACCCCTTCTTGCCTAGGGACCAATCTACAAATTAGCTACAAGATTAGAAATTACAGGCCGGAAGTGGTGGCTAATGCTGTAATCCCAGCACTTTGGGAGACCGAGCCGGTGGATCACTTGAGGTCAGGTGTTCGAGACCAGCCCAGCCAACATGGTGAAACCCTGTCTTTACTAAAAATACGAAATCTGCTGGGTGTGGTGGTGTGTACTGTAATCCCAGCTACTTGGGATGCTGAGGCAGGAGAACTGCTTGAACCCGGGAGGTGAAGGTTGCAGCAAGCCAAGATCACACCACTGTACTCCAGCCTGGGCAACAGAGCAAGACTCCATCTCAAAGAAAAAAAACACACACACAAATATTAGAAATTACGGTTTAGGGTCCATGCAGCCTCCAGCTGGGAGAGTCTGAGCCACCCCAAATTGTTCCTAGGGATAACATCACTATTGTAAAATGTAAGATCAGTGCTTGGGATATTTTGCAGACCCTGCACTCAGTGGATCTGCTGGCACCACCCAGATTGATATGCTGGTTCATCTGGTGTTATGGCCGCCACCCAGGAGTTGACTCAGCACAAGAGGACATCTTCAACTCCCTATGATTTCATCTCTGACCCAACCAATCAGAACTTCCACCTTACTGGCCCCCTACTCATCAAATTATTGTTTAAAACTCTGATCCCTGAGTTTTTAGAGAGTCTGATTTGGGTAATAATAAAACTGGTCTCCTGCACAACTGGCTCTGCATGAATTACTCCTTCTCCACTGCAATTCCCTGTCTTGATAAATCAACTCTGTCTAGGAAGCAGGCAAGGTGAACCCACTGGGCAATAACAAGGCCACTTTCTTAGCCCACATTAAGCTACTCATGGCTTTTACACACAGGCCTTAGGTCTCTTGTGGCAGCAAGTTCACTTGGATGCTAGAAGGTTAAGGTGATCAATATAGAACACATTGTAACTCATTCATAGCACATTAGTAGACCCAGAGATTAATCTCCAGCTGGTAAATACCTGCTACTCTTACTGTTATTGAGATACTGAAATACCGCGGGGGGACATGATGGCTCATGCCTGTAATCCCAACGCTTTGGAAGGCCGAGGCAGGAGGATCATTTGAGGGCAGGAGTTCAAGACCAGCCTGGCCAACAGGGCGAAATGCCATCTCTACAAAAAATACAACAATTAGCAGGGCATGGTGGTGCATACTTGTAGTCCCAGCTACTCGAGTGACTGAGGTAAAAGAATCAATTGAATTCAGGAGATGGAGGTTGCAGCGAACCAAGATGGTACCACTGCCCTTCAGTCTGGGTGACTGAGCAAAAAAGAAAAAAGGAAAGAAAAGAAATACTGAAATACTTTGGCAGTGAACAACAAAAAGCTATGACTTTTTTCACCCAAAATTCTACTCCCACTCTGACTTCCAGCCCTACCTTGGGATCTTCCCTCACCTTATTCCTTTTGGGTATTTGTTACTGGTACATTTTGAATTGCCAAATCTTCCAGTGTTCTCAAACTTTGATGTTTATGCTAATTGCCTTGACCATTGCTAAAATGCCAAGTCTAACTAGAGGGGGCCAGAGGAGGTGAGGAAAAACTTCTGCATGTCTAACACACTCCTGATGGTCCCAAAGCTGCTGGTCTGTGGACCACACTTCAAGTAACGAGATGTGCTTTGAATACCACCTCGAATTTACTGCAGGATAGCAACTGGAGAGTTCTCAAGTAGCCTAGTGCTTGTGATTGTGAGATACATGGCTTGACTACACCAAGTTCAAGTCCTAGGTCGTCATCTAAAAGCTAACTAGGCTGGGCACAGTGGCTCATGCCTGTAATCCCAGCACTTTGGGAGGCTGAGACGGGCAGATCACTTGAGGCCAGGAGCTCCAGACCAGCCTGGCCATCATGGTGAGACCCCTATCTCTACTAAAAATACGAAAATTAGCTGGGCATGATGGTGTACGCCTGTGATTCCAGCTACTCAGGAGGCTGAGGAATAAGAATCATTTGAACCCTGGAGGTGGAGGTTGGAATCAGCCGAGATTGCACCACTGCACTCCAGCCTGGGCGACAGAGTGAGACCCTGATCCCAAATAAAAAGAAAATAATAAAATAAATAAATAAATAAAAGGTAACAAGCTGTAAACTTAAAATAAAATTCTAATCCCCTCACCCAACTGAATGGAGCCCTCCTGTTTACCAACGACATTCTGAAGTAAAACTGGAAAACTAGCTCAGGCCATGATGGGAAAAGGGGGTTGGACATGCCTCATTATCCCCTCCTCCCTTTGCAATTCAGGCACAGCATTAACCAGCATTACTATTAAAACAGAGACCTTAAGCCTGGCATGGTGGCTCACGCCTATAATCCCAGCACTTTGGGAGGCTGAGGTCCAGAGTTCGAGACCAGCCTGGCTAACGTGGTGCAACCCCGACTCTACTAAAAACATAAAAAATTAGCCAGGCGTGGTGGTGGGTGCCTGTAATTCCAGCTACTTGGGAGGCTGAGGCAGGAGAATCACTTGAACCCAGGAGGCAGAGGTTGCAGTGAGCCAAGGTTGTGCCATTGTACTCCAGCCTGGGCAACAAGAGTGAAACTCAATCTCAAAAAAAAAAAAAGACCTTAACACTGACAAAACAGACTCCTTGTAACAATAAGATGCCAACATAACAGATAGGAGGCCCTGAAAGAAATTGAAATTAACCCTCGCGTGTTACGGTCAAAATATTACCCCCAAACATATTTCTTTGAAATGGCCCTGCAAAGCTGTCTCTTCATCCAGGTTTTATACACCTGAGTATATACCTGGATAGCTGGATGGGAGGGAAATGGATAAAGAGAGCAGAGAGGCAGTGGTGGTGCCTCAAGAAGACACTGGGCGAACTTTGACTTTTCTTCTGGTGAAATGGGAGCTATTGAGAATTTGAGTCAAAGTACAAACACGATATGACATAGATTTTAAAAGGAAAATTCTATCTCTGTTTGGAAAGTAAAATGTAGGGGAAAGGTGTATCTTGAGCAGTATGGGGTCAGAGATAATCAGATTTATTCAGGTTTGTGTCTTTCCACCATGTTAGGCTTTTATTGATGCTATTTCGATCACAAAAGCCACAGGCTATGTGGAATTCCCAAGGAGGCAATTCCACGTAGTAATTCCCGTCCACTCGGAAGTCAGAGCCACCGGCATACGGGCTCAAGCCACTCCACAAGTCAATCAATATTGCAAACCACACCTAATAGCATACCTAATCAATACATAAATGTTATAGAGTAAACATTGCACCACAAAAAAAGTGACATTTAACATCGAGAGAGAAGGGACAGGAAAATGGGTTATCAAATCAGTCCAGGAGTCTGGGCACAGTGGCTCACGCCTGTAATCCCAGCACTTTGGGAGGCCGAGACAGGCGGATCACAAGGTCAGGAGATCAAGACCATCCCTGCCAATATGGTAAAACCTGGTCTCTACTAAAAATCCAAAAAAATTAGCTGGACATGGTGCCACATGCCTGTAATCCTAGCTACTCAGGAGGCTGAGACAGGAGAATTGCTTGAACCAGGGAGTCGGAGGTTGCAGTGAACGGAGATTGTGCCATAGCACTCTAGCCTGGCAACAGAGCAAGATTCCGTCTCAAAAAAAAGAAAAGAAAAAAAAAAAATCAGTCTAGGGAAAATGACCTGAACAAAAATAATATTTTGGCCTGGGTTGGGTGATCTACTGGTCTTACAAGGAAGAGTCTTCGATGTGGTTAGAGCCTTCACTGGCATATGCTGTGTGAATATTTCAAGTGACAGCAATACCATGTCTGTTAAGATGGTCGTTTTGAGCTGTTGAAGTCCTGCACTCTTTATGGCCATGGGGCCTCCAGTGAGGACTGAGAGTGGAAAGTGTGGTTGATTATGTCTTTATCTGGTTAGATGCAGTCTTTACTGATTAGGCAAAACATTTGGTTCCTGATGGCAAGTTGCCTTTTCCAATGTAAGATGGAGTCTTCTTCTAAGATGGAGTTACTTATGTCAAGGGTGCTCTACGGAGGCTAGAAACAGGAAGGCCAGTTACAATGCTAAGATGATGATGATTCAGACTGGGTGGTGATAAACAATCAGATTCTAGACACAATGAAGTGGTAGATCCAACAGGATATGCAGAAAGATTTGGAATTCTGGAGAGAGGTTTGGATGAGAGTTTTGCATTTGCAAGTTGTTGACATATTAAATCTCTAAGGCCTGGACTAACCATAGAGAAAAGAGACTAAAAAGACTGAGACTTGGGGTGCTCTAATCTTATGAGTTTGGTACCCCAGCTAAAATGGCTTTTATCCAAGAGACAGGCAATAACAAATACCGGCAAGGATGAGGAGAAAACTAGAACCCTGTACACTGTTGGTGGGAATGTAAATTAGTACAACCACTACGGAGAACAGTTTCCACTTTCTTCAAAAATATAAAAATAGAGCTACCATATGATCCAGCATTCCCACTTCTAGGCATGCACGGAAAAGAAAGGAATATATCAGTATATCAAAGAGATATCTGTACTCCCACGTTTGTTGCACTGTTCATGAGAGCCAAGATGTGAAAGCAACCTAAGCATCCATCAACAGATGCATGGATAAAGAAAATGTGGTACATATACACAATGGAGTACTATTCAGCCATAAAAAAGAACAAAAGGCCGGGTGCTGTTGTTCATGCCTGTAATCCCAGGACTTTGGGAGGCTGAGGCGGGCAGATCACAAGGTCAGGAGATCGAGACCATCCTGGCTAACACCGTGAAACCCTGTCTCTACTAAAAATACAAAAAATTAGCTGGGTGTGGTGGCGGGTGCCTGTAGTCCCAGCTACTCGGGAGGCTGAGGCAGGAGAATGGCGTGAACCAGGGATGTGGAGCTTGCAGTGAGCCGAGATCACGCCACTGCACTCCAGCCTGGGCAACAGAGCAAGACTCCGTCTCCAAAAACAAAAAAAGAACAAGAGTCTGTCATTTGCAACAACATGTCATTTGCAACATAACATCATTACGTTAAGTAAAATAAGCAAGGCACAGAAAGACAAGCATCACACGTTCTCACTTATTAATGATGCTTGAACATTACAACAATTGAACTCATGGACATAGAGAGTGGAAGGTTGGTTACCAAAGGCTGGGAAGGGTAGTGGGGGCTGAGGGGGTAGCGGAATGGTTATTGGGCACTAAAAGAAAATAGTTGGTGAAACTCCATCTCTACTAAAAACACAAAAATTAACTGGGCGTGTTGTCGGGCACCTGTAATCCCAGCCACTCAGGAGGCTGAGGCAGAAGAATCACTTGAACCCAGGAGACAGAGGTTACAGTGAGCTGAGATTGTGCCATTGCACTCCAGCCTGGGTGACAGAGCAAGACTCCATCTCAAAAAAAAAAAAAAGAAAGAAAGAAAGAAAAGAAAAAAGAAAACAAAATAGTACAAATGAATAAGACCTACAATAAGACCTACTATTTGATAGCAGACCAGGGTGACTATAGCCAATAGTAACTTAATTGTACATTTTAAAATAACTAAGAGCATAATTGGATTGTTTACAACACAAAAAATAAGTGCTTGAGGGAATGGATGCCCCGTTCTCCATGATGTGGTTATTCAGCATTGCATCTCTGTATCAAAACATCTCAAGTACCCCATAAATATATATACCTACTATGCACCCACGAAAATCAAAAATCAAAAACATTATTTTAAAAAAGTTTGGGAAAAAATAAAATCCAACAAAGGAAGTGGGAGGGGCAAAGTGTGAGGAAACCTGGAGCATCTGGTGTCTTGGAAGCCAAGTAAAGAAAGTAAATTGATGAGGAGGAAGAGGATAACTGACAAATGCTGTTGATTCATGAAGTACAATGCAGACTGAGAATGGGTCGTTGTGATTAGCAACATGGAGGTCATTAACGACTTTCACAAGAGAAGTTTCTGCGGAAGAGGAGAAGCAAAAGCCTAATTGGAATAAATTAATGGAGAATTGGAGGTGAGGACTTGGAGTCACGGACTACAGTCAAATTCTTGGGTGGGGATAATTTTGGAGAGAGATCTGCATGTTTGTGTGCAAAACTCTTTTTCTATTTTAATAGACTTTATTTCTAGAGCAGTTTTAAGTTCACAGCAAAATTGAATGAAAGACACAGAGGTACCATATACCTCTATCTCACCCATGCATTACCTCCCTGCTATTGACATCACCTATCACAGTTGGGCATTTCTTAGAGTCGGTGAGCCTAAAATGGCACATCATTAGCACCCAAAGGCCACAGTGTACATTAAGATTTACTCTTGGTGTTATACATCCTGTGGGTGTTGAAGGATGTGTAATGTATCCACCATTGTAGTATCACTAGAATAGTTTCAGCCTGGCATAGTGGCTCACGCCTGTAATCCCAGAACTTTGGGAGGTCGAGGCAGGCAGATCACCTGAGGTCGGGAGTTCAAGACCAGCCTGACCAACATGGAGAAACCCTGTCTCTACTAAAAATACAAAATCAGCCGGGCATGGTGGGATATGCCTGTAATCCCAGCTACTCGAGAGGCTGAGGCAGGAGAATCGCTTGAACCCAGGAAGCGGAGGTTGCAGTGAGACTAGATCGCGCCACTGCACTCCAGCCTGGGCAACAAGAGCGAAACTCCGTCTCAAAAAAACAAAACAAAACCAAAAAATAGTTTCACTCCCCTAAAAAGCCTCGCTACTCTGCCTATTCATACCTCCCTTCCCCCTAGCCCCTGGAAACAACTGATCTTTTTACTGTCTCCATAATTTCACCTTTTCCAGGATGTCATAGAGTTGTAAGTATACAGTACTATAGCCTTTTCAGATTGACTTTTTTCATTTAGCAATGTGCATTTTAGTTTCTTCCATGTGTTTTTATGGTGTGATAGCTCATTTCCTTTTTAGCATTGAATAATATTCTATTGTCCGGATATATCACAGTTTATTTATCCATTCACCTGCTGAGGGGTGTCTTGGTTGCTTCCAAGTTTTGGCAATTATGAATAAAGCTTGTATAAGCAAACACATGCAGGATTTTAGGTGGATATAGGTTTTTCAAGGTTATTTGAAGAAATACAGTTACGTATCACCTAATGATGGGAATAGGTTCTGAGAGATGTGCCTTTAGGTGATTTTGTCATTGTGTGAACATCATGGAATGTACTTATACAAACCTTGACAGCATAGCCTACTATGTGTCTAGGGTATATGGTCTAGCCTATTACTCCTAAGCTACAAACCTGTACAAGATGGGACTGTATTGAACACTGCAGGCAATTCAAAGGTAAGCACTAGTGTATCTAAACATATCTGTATGTAGAAAAGGTACAATTAAAATGTGTTGTAAAAAATAAAAAATGGTAGATCTGTATAGGGAACATACCATACTTGAAGTTTGCAGGACTGGAAGTTGTTCTGGATGTTTTTTTTAGAAAAAAATTTCAGATTTTCTGCATAGACCACCAGGAGGTATTTTTAGAAAAAAATTTCAGATTTTCTGCGGATGTTTTTTTAGAAAAAAATAATTTCAGATTTTCTGCATAGACCACCAGGAGGTTTTTTTAGAAAAAAATTTCAGATTTTCTGCATTGACAGCCACGCCATCTGTAAACAAAGCCATTTTTATTCTTATTTGCCAACATACATACCAGTATGTGATGTTTAAAAGCAGTGGTGCCTTGTTCTTGATCTTACAGGGAAAGTTTTGAGTTTCTCCTCGTTATGTGTGATGCTCACTGTAGGGTTTTGTAGATGACCTTCACTAACTTGAGGAAGGTCCCATCTGTCCCTAGTTTACCAAGAGCTTTGATCATGAATGGATGTCAGCTGCTGTTAAATGCTTTTTCTGCATCTCTTGATAGGATCACATGATTTGTCTTCTTCAGCCTGTTAATACAGTGGATTACACAAATTAATTTTTATGTATTTATTTATTTTCAGTTTTGAGACAAAATCTCACTCTGTTACCCAGGCTGGAGTCCAGTGGCACGATCTTGGCTCGTTGGAACCTCTGCCTCCTGGGTTCAAGCAATTCTCCTGCCTCAGCCTCCTGAGTAGCTGGGATTACAGGTGTGCACCACCACACCCAGCTAATTTTTGTATTTTTAGTAGAGACAGGATTTCACCATGTTGGCCAGGCTGGTCTCGAACTCCTGACCTCAGGTGATCCACCTGCCTGGGCCTCCCAAAGTGCTGGGATTACAGGTGTGAGCCACCGCCCCCGGCAACAAAAATTAACTTTTGAATGCTGAATTAGCCTTGCATAGCTGGGAGAACTCCCACCTGGTCATGGGGCATAATGCTTTTCATACATTGTTGAACTCTGTGTGCTAATATTTTGTTGAGGATTTTTGCATATGTGTTCATAAGAGATATTGGTCTGTAGTCTTCTTGTCTTATAATGTCTATGTTTGGTTTTGAGGGCTTGCTTCTCTTTCCACATGTCCTGGGTCACCCCTAGGGCACATGAGAATCATCCTGCCAGACCAAAGGAAATTCTGTGGGGATCAATAGCCCCTTGCTGGCTGGAAGGATCTCACAGCCTGCTTGTTCTCTGAGATCTTGCTGTCTGCCTATATATCTATAATAGAAACCATTCTGAGGGCTAAAAGGAATCACACTGCACAACAGGAGGTTTGCAGAATGCGGCTGTATAGAAAATGAGCGGACAGCTAAGAATTCCAGCCTGCTATTTAAATTTCTGCTCTTATCCTATGTGGTTGACTGATCTTAGACAAAACCTATTAACAATCAGTGTTGAATCCGCCATCAGCTTATCACAATTCTTCTGGAAACTCTTAATGTATTTGTCCTGTAGAGCTCCTTAGAGAAAGAAGTTGTATCTGTTTGTTATCAAGGGTATTAAGAAATGCTGTCTTTTTTCTTTTGTTCTTTGATTATCTTGCTCATGTTTGAAAATGGAAAGAGGAGGTGGGGACAGCTGATTTTACACTTAAGTGAACATCTCAACACCCATTCTGTGAATCAGAGATTTGGAGATTGGAGGGAACACTGTTGTTTGTTCTTTGGTTCATTGTTGTGAAAAATGTTTGTTATCTTTCAACAAAACATGCTTGTAACTTGATCTATGTATTTCCACTCCGTCTTCAGAGACAGATCTTACAAGAACTGGTTGCAAGGCATCAATTTTTCTGATACGACAAACAAGGTTTGTGACAAAAGCTGAGATGTCTAAGGATTTGCTAAGATCAGCACGCCTGTTTTTCTCCTTTTGTTTTCGATTGCAAGATGACGTCATACTGACACCCATTCTTCTGATGGTGCATTAAACCCCCAAACAGTTGCCCTTTCCTTGGCTGTAATGCAATCTGTGGGAGGTGGTCATTTCCCCAGCTGAGCTGTTTTCTTGTGTTTCCAAGTCTGGTCACAACTTAAGAAAATCACTGGAAAGTAATAAGTCTTTCTTTTCTCTTTACAACACCAGCTTGAAATCACTGTTGCACAGTGAATAGATGCTTTGTTTTGGTATCCTTCTTTAACCACCAGAACAGAAACTCTGGTTTTTTTTTTTTTTTTTTTTTTTTTTTGAGTTGGAGTTTCGCTCTTGTTTCCCAGGCTGGAGTGCAAAGGCACAATCTCGGCTCACTGCAACCTCTGCCTCCTGGGTTCCAGCGATTCTCCTGCCTAACCCCACCGAGTAGCTGGGGTTCCAGGTGCCCGCCACCATACCCAGCTAATTTTTGTATTTTTAGTAGAGATGGGGTTTCACCATGTTGGCCAGGCTGGTCTCAAACTCCTGATCTCAGGTGATCTACCTGCCTCTGCCTCCAAAAGTGCCGGGATTACAGGCGTGAACCACTGTGCCCAGCCTGTTTTTTTATAGACCTGCTATTACTCTGTCATGTAGGATGCGGTGCAGTGGCACAATTGGAACCCACTGCAGTCTCAAACTCCTGGGCTCAAGCGATCCTCCTGTCTCAGCCTCCCGAGTAGGTGGGACTATAGGAGCATGCCACTATGCCCAGCTAATTTTTTATTTTATTATTTTATTTTATAAAGACTAAGATGAAATCTCCCTATGTTGCCCGGCCTGGTCTCAAGCTCCTGGGCTCAAGTGATCCCCTGGCCTTGGCCTCCCAAAGTGCTGGGATTACAGGCGTGAGCTCCCACTGCCAGCCCAGAATGTAAAGCTACTGTTGTGGGCAACTGAAACTTAATCCTGCAGGGAAGCCTTAGGAAATACGTAAAACACACACTTCAGGATTGTCTTAGCCAAGGGATGAATGGAGCTGAGGCATTTATATCCCCACATCCATCATTCATTGGTTACAAAATGAACATTTGGGAAGATGTGAATTTCTGGTCACTGGAAAGGCAAAGTCAGTCACTTAATTTTTACTCACAGTGTCCAGCATACTGTCAGTTCAGGGGTCAGGACTTGAACTGTGATGACAAATGCATGATAATAGCAGCAACTACCTTATTACAGATAGGTTGAATACTTTCTTAAAAACAAAATTGATTCCTCAATGGATATTAATGTTGTTCAGTTTAGATGACTTTTTTGTTTGTATGCCACATACCATGCATTGAATCAGAATGTTCATGGTTACTTTAAAAGAAAATAAATTCAACTTTTTTGTTTTTTTTTTTTTTTTTTTTGAGACAGAGTCTGGCTCTGTCTCCCAGGCTGGAGTGCAGTGGTGCAATCTTGGCTCATTGCAATCTCTGTTTCCTGGGTTCAAGTGATTCTCCTGCCTCAGCCTCCCAAGTCGCTGGAATTATAGATGCCCACCACCACATCCGGCTTTTGTATTTTTTGTATGTTTGTATTTTAGTTGAGACAGGGTTTCACCATGTTGGCCAGGCTGGTCTCGAATTCCTGACCTCAGGTGATCCACCTGCCTTGGCCTCCCAAAGTCCTGGGATTACAGGCATGAGCCACTGTGCCCAGCCTCAACTTTTATTTTAGGCACAGTGAGTACATGTGCAGATTTGTTATACGGGAATATTGTGTGATGCTGAGGTTTGAAATATAGATCTCGTCACTCAGACAGTTAGCATAGCACTCAATAGGCAGATAACCAGTTTTTAACCCATTCTCCCATCCTCTAGTAGTCCACAGTATCTATTGTTAGCACGTTTATGTCCATGTGTGCTCAAATTCTTAGCTCCCATTTATAAGTGAGAACATGTGGTAATTGTTTTTCTATTACCGCATTAATTTACTTAGGATTATGACTGCCAGCTGCATCCATGTTGCTGGTACATATACACCATGGAATTCTGCACAGCCATAAGAAAGAATGAAATTCTGTCCTACAGGACATGTGCAGTATTTCATGGTGTATATGCACCACAATTTCTGTATTCAGTCTACCATTGATGGGCACCTGGTTTGATTCCATGTCTTTGCTATTGTGAATAGCGCAGCCATGAACATCCAAGTACCTGTCTTGATGGAATGATATATACACTGTCTTAAGATCATTATCATCAGAAGCAGTTCATAAGAGGAGGATTGAGGATGCACAGTTTATTTGGGAGTTGCAGAGGCATAAAAGGATAACGTGGAGGAGACACAGGGAGGGAAAGAAACAGTCAGAAACCCTAGCTACTGTTGTTGGTACCTGAAGCATAATCCTGTAAGGAAGCTTGAGAAAATACCATAAAACACACACTTTAGGATTATCCTAGCCAAGGGGCAAAGGAGCTGGGGTATTTATATCCCCCACCCATCAGCTATTGGTTACAAAATATGAATATTCCGGAAGATGTCAATTTCCAGCCACTTTCATCTCTTACATATGGGCTGAATGTGTTCTGGCAGCCTCAGGTCAGCCAGTCAGCAAAGATGTTGGTGTGCACAGAAATAGTAATAGAATCCAAAGAGATGAGGGAGGCGCACAGACGGGACCTGCCACAAAGACCCTGAAATGCTAATTCATAAATGATCATGCGCTTTGTTTATGCTTTTTACTCTCAAGACCAATCCCCGTTAATGTAGAAAAATACCCTTTTATGTGTGAGATAATACATGTGAACGCATCTTGGAATGGATTTTATAAACTGTAAAGGGTGAGACAAGTATATTGTTATTATCATTATTGTAATTATTATTATTATGATGGCTTGATTATAGTCATCAGCACTTGAGAGGGTTAGTAAAATGCCTTCCTTAGAATAAAAGTGAGATGAGAAATTTAAATACAATTCCAGTTACACGTAATCAATAATTGTCCACACCAAGGTTCAGTGCTTTGTATACATCAATTCAGATAAGAAAGCAGGAAGATCATGAATAAATTTGTTGATTGTTTCTTCCTTGGGGAATGAATGACCATTGAGATCTTTATTAGGAGCTTCTATGTATATAAAATAGTTCCAATGCTTGTCCTTTAGAAAGAGACCATTAAATCTGAGTTTGACATCTAGCTGTTTAATTTTTGTTGTTGTTGTTGTTTTGAGACAGAGTCTTGCTCTGTTTCCCAGGCTGGAGTGCAGTGGCACCATCATGGCTCATTGTAGCCTCAAACTCCTGAGCTCAAGCGATTCTCCTACCTCAGTCTCCCAAGTAGCTGGGACTACAAGCACACACCACCACCCCTGGCTAATTTTTTAAAAAAAATAGTTTTGTGGAGACCGAGTCTCACAATGGGTTGCCCAGGCTGGTCTTAAACTCCTAGGCTCAATCAATCCTCTCTCTTCAACCACCCAGAGTGCTGGGATTACAGGCATGAGCCACGCCTGATCAACATCTAGATTGACTTGTTTGCTGTTGTATCTGCCAGATTCTGCTTTGCATATTTAGTCTTACTTGAACCCAAACAGGGACATCTGAAGCCATGGTTTAGACTTTCATTTAGCACTTGTGCCTGTGACTACTGTTCAGAATCATGCCTTCTTCTTGGCCCAGTCCTGTTGAATCAGATAATTCAGTTAAACATTATCATCTGGATGGGATTCATTTCTGTTACATCTGTGGCATTTAGCGACTTAAACTGCTATCCCATCTCTGAGAAGTTTTATTCTTTTTCACCTAAATCCAATTCCAAAACTACTAACCTATTGCCCTTAACTTGTTCTTCCCTCTCACCTGGGAATGTCCCAGAATGCCTTTCTGTTGGGGTTACCCACCATGACGACTCCCACTGGAACAGGATAAGCAGCAGTGCCAAGGAGAGAAAGGGATAAATATGACAGCTACGTAGGTAATGGAATTAACAGGATTAGTGACTAGTTGTTGGACGTGTCTGTGACAGAGGAGGAGAAGGAGAAGGTGGTGTCAAAGATGATGGATTGGGTATGTGTTGGTGCCTTCAACTGAAATAGGACATTTGAGGAGACAGCTGATCTGAGCAAAAAGATACATAGATACAGATAGATTTTTTTTTCCCCTCACTTAGTAAAATACAGTCACTAGCAATTATGAGTAAAACCAAACCTCACTGTTAAATGGTTTAAATTGATTGAGAACACAATTATGGATGACAGATGATTGTTTTCCAGGTCATTCTCTTCATAGAGCTTACATTCAGTAACATTCAAATAACTAATAGGGTACATTTCCTATTGATAACGTGTCTAGAGTCTTGAGAGGATTCTCATTTGGTGAAAGGCACAGGGGAACCATTTGAGGATTGTGAATCAACCCTATTTAATTAGAAACAATGAAACCCCATTGTACTTAACCAGAAAGATACCTAGAAGTATTACATTGGGTTCAATCCAGCCACATTTCCAAGAATTGGGGCAGGCAACCTGGGGAAGCATATCTGGTGGAGATGCATTTTGTATTAGTGGTGCTGGCGTTGCTGATTTAATTAGATTTAATTTGATTTTTTTTTTTTCACTCTATCCTCTGGCTGGCCTGTAACTGAAAACCTGAATATTTGTTCGTGTTACTATTGTCCTCAGACAAAGACCTCTTGAATTCACAGAGCAATCTATAATATAGCTATCTATTTCCCATCTGCTCTGTGTGTACCTTAACTGATAGCTATTCAGGCACTTATTTTAGATAGCAAACTGAGGTTCCCTTTGAATCTGGGCTTTTGAGATCCAAATTGGTAGCCTTGGAAAATTATTCTTCAACAAAGGGCTGTTGAGGGCTCTTCTCATCTGGGAGAAGAAGGAAAAGAATAATAAAAAAAAGACTTACAAAACCTTCACAATCCTCTTTCTTCTACAGAATTACCAAAAATGTTCTTGGAAGAATGGGGCATGCAGACCCGCCTGACATTTCACTGGTGTAAGTAATTTCTGATTATTTCTAGTTTCTCTGTTTGAGTCCGTCTATGACCCAACAGAATTATTTTCCAATGAGTGGAGATAATGTGATTTCAAGTGAGATATACAAAGGGGGAAAATGAATAAATCAGGTAGGTACCAAAAGAAGTGTCAATTCTAGGCCAGGTGCAGTGGCTCACACCTATAATCCCAGCACTTTGGGAGGCTAAGGCAGGCGAATCATTTGAGGTTAGGAGTTCGAGACCAGCTTGGCCAACATGGTGAAACCCCATCTCTATTAAAAATACAAAAATTAGCTGAGTATGGTGGCACATGCCTGTAATCCCATCTACTTGGGAGGCTGAGGCAGGAGAATGGCTTGAACCCAGGAGGTGGATGGTGCAGTGAGCCGAAATCCTGCCACTGTACTCCAGCCTGGGCAACAGAGGGAAACTCCATCTTAACAACAACAACAACAGCAACAACAACAGTGTCAATTCTGTATTTGGAGGGTGTATCCCAAGATGAGGGCATTGGCAATGGAGGGACAATTTTGAGGTACAAATGGCCAGAAAGCTCTATGTACTATAGCTTAGAGATTAATAGCAGTGAATGAGCAGAGAGGCATGAACTTGCTCCCAATGCTGTTCCAAGTGCTCTCTCTCTATCATGCCATTTAATAATATAGGTCCTATTATCCCAATAGATGGGGAAACTAGGGTCTGAGGAGATAAGTTACTTGACAAGTCATGCAGCAAGCAGGTGACCTCGGATTTGAACCCAGGCTGCCTGATTCCAGAGCCGATGCTGTAACCACTGTGAGACACTGTCTCTCTATGCCACAGTCCAGAAGACATAGCAGAAGCATCTCAGATAGTTCAGGTTTCTCATCCCTATAAAGTGAAATCTCCAGCTGGGAACCGTGGATCATGCCTGGTATCCCAGCACGTTGGGAGGTCAAGGTGGGAAGATTGCTTGAGCCCAGGAGTTCAAGTTCAGCCTGAGCAACATAGGAAGACCCCCCTCTCTACAAAAGGAAAAAAAAATAAGCCAGGTGTTGAGATGTATTCCTGAAGTCCCAGCTACTTTGGAGGCTGAGATGGGAGGATCACTTGAGCAAAGGAGGTTGAGGCTGCAGTGAGCCATGATTGTGTCACTGCACTCCAGCCTGGGCGGTGAAGCATGGACTTGTCTCCAAAAAGAAAAAAAAAGGTGAAATCTTCTTAATGCAGGAGATGGAATTGGATACAAAACCATCCGGAAAAATAAGGTGGGGAAGGTGCAGTTCTAATGCCACAAAAATTTAAAGTGTAAAGACAAGGGAATAATTGATCTCTTAGCATTCAACCATGTCGAAGAATTTAATCACTATGTGTTAAATTAATCAGTGCTTTTTGAATGAGTGACTTTAATCATCTAATAGATGGCAATTTGTTCTTTTTATTTTCTTGAGATGGAGTTCCACTCTTGTGGCCCAGGCTGGAGTGCAATGGCAAGATCTCCACTCACTGCAACCTCTGCCTCCCAGGTTCAAATGATTCTCCTGCCTCAGCCTCCCGAGTGGCTGTGATTACAGGCATGAACCACCATGCCCGGCTAACTTTGTATTTTTAGTAGAGACAGGGTTTCACCATGTTGGCCAGGCTGGTCTCGAACTCCTGACCTCAGGTGATCCTCCCACCTCGGCCTCGCTAAGTTCTGAGATTAAAGACGTGAGCCACCGTGCCAGGCCTACTATTTTTTTTTTTTTTTTTTTTAATGAGTGTACCCAGCCTCCACAAATAGAGGATAAGGAACTCTCAGACCAAGTACTTTTCTCATACATCTCTGTCTCTCTCATGGGCCTTACATGGTTTATGGGATCAGAAGGAGCTTGATACGTATTGATTGATGTGGTTAGATTGGTGACTAAAGATGTTAATCTATTGATTAATCATTGGGTATAAGTTACATTGCTTTTTCAAAAAGTGATCAATAAATGTTAAGAAATCAAATTTAAGGCAGGGCACGGTGGCTCATGCCTATAATCCCAGCACTTTGGGAGGCTGAAGCTGGTGGATCATTTCAGGTCAGGAGTTCAAGACCAGCCTGGCCAACATGTTGAAACCTCGTGTCTAATAAAAATACAAAGATTAGCTGGGTGTGGTGGCAGGCACCTTAGTCCCAGCTACTCAGGAGGCTGTGGCAGGAGAATCGGTTGAACCTGGGAGGCACAGGGTGAAGTGAGATGAGATCACACCACTGCACTCCAACCTAGGTGACAGCGAGATTCTGTCTCAAAAAAATAAATAAAATAAAAAAAAAATTTGCTATGTGTTTTTTCTTTTCTTTTTTTAAGCAGAAAAATAAGGAGACATGTTTAAAAGGCTTTTGCACAATTTCATCCTGCCAATGGAGACGGGCTGGTGGGCAGAGCCCAAGTGGATTGTAATGACAGTGACTTAAATGGTGCAGTGGTCGGCTCTTATCTACAGGTTTACAGAAATGAAATTAAACTTGGGCTTTTTATTGCAAAACAATGAGCAAATTGAAGGCCAATTATACCAGCTCATCAAAAAAAGCTGGCGAGCTGTAGAGGATTTTGCATTTCTGAGTAGAACGACTTTTCAGATGAAAGAACTTATTACAAGAAATTGAGAACATCTGGGCCATCAAAGACAAAATGCAGTGAATAATTGGACAATCATAGACTGGCATCCATTTGAATAAGAGGCACTTCCTCAGTTCCCACTAGGGGAAGTGTTCAAAATTCCTCCTCTAACGGGAAATTGAAGCTCCGTTTGGAAAACATGATTTTTCTATACCTGGTTGTTATTTGGTTATGAAAGAAATCTGTTTTGGGAGCTTCTGTTCTGTAAAGTTATTCTTGTCACTGTAACCAGGATAAAATAGCAGAGTCGTGGTTGGTTCCGTCTCAGTATTTCACCGACTGGCTTAACTCTTACCAACTGCCAGTTTATAATCCTAGCAAACATCACATTCCTAAGAAGCCCTATTAACTCTGTTCTCCCCACGACTCTCTATCTTTCTTCTCTCTGACTTCTCTACGTTCAGGGTCCACCCTGCTGAAATCTTACAGGTGCCAAACAGATGTTTACAAAGAATAAATGGGAATTAGGCAAGTTCAGCTCCACTTATGTGGGCAGGCCGGTGCCTATTTACCATTCTGCTCAATGCCATGCATCCTTCATATATATGATAGTGATAATGTCCTGCGTTAGGCTAAACACTGAATTAGATATTTTACACGTATAGACTATTTCTGGAAACTTTTGTTGTTGTTCTTTTTGTTAAGACAGAGTCTCACTCTGTCACCTAAGCTGGAGTGCAGTGGCATGATCTCAGCTCACTGCAACCTCCACCTCCTGGGTTCAAGTGATTCTCCCACCTCAGCCTCACAAGTAGCTGGGACTACAGGTGCCCACCACCACACCCGGCTAATTTTTGTATTTTTAGTAGAGACAGGATTTCACCATGTTGACCAGGCTGGTCTTGAACTCCTGACCTCAAGTGATGCGCCCACCTTGGCGTCTCAAAGTGCTGGGATTACAGAGGTGAGCCACTATGCCGGGCCATTCTAAAAGCTTTAAATAGTCCCTCTAGGTAGTAATTATTATTCCCATTTTACAGCCAAAGAAACTGAAGATTAAAGACATGATATAGTCTGTCCAAATAGTTCCAATTATACTGTGTAATAATTCAATATTCAGTGGCTTAAATCCACACATACTTATTTCTCATTCATGTTACATGTCCACTGTGGGTTGGTAGAGGGCTATGAGACTGTATTAGTTTGTTCTTGCATTACTATAAGGAAATACGTGAGCCAGGGATGGTGGCTTACGCCTGTAATCCCAGCACTTTGTGATGCCAAGGTGGGCAGATCACCTGAGGTCAGGAGTTCGAGATCAGCCTGGCCAACATGGTGAAACCCCATATCTACTAAAAATACAAAAATTAGTTGGGCATGGTGGTGGGCACCTGTAATCCCAGGTACCCAGAGGCTAAGGCAGGAAAATTGCTTGAGCCTAGGAGGCAGAGGTTGCAGTGAGCCCAGACAGTGCCACTACACTCCAGCCTGGGTGACAGAGTGACACCTTTTCTCCAAAATAAAAAAAAGAAAAAAGAAAAAAGAAAAAAAAAGAAAGATCTGAGACTGGGTAATTTATAAAGACAAGAAGTTTAATTGGCTCATGGCTCTGCAGGCTGTATAGGAAACATGATGCTGGCATGTGCTTGGCTTCTGGGGAGGCCTCAGGAAGCTTACAGTCATGGCAAAAGATAAAGCAGGAGCAGGCATAGTAAGAGCAGAAGCAAGAGAGAGTGAAGGAGGAGGTGCCACCCACTTTTAAACAACCAGATCTCATGAGAACTCACTCACTATCTCAAGGGAAATACTGAAGGGGATGGTGCTAAACTGTTCATGAAAAATCTGCCCCCCATGATCCAATTACCTCCCACCAGGCCCCACCTTTAACACTGGGGATTACAACTGAACATGAGATTTGGGTGAGGACACAGATGTAAACCATATCAGGGACCCGGGCTGATTAAACAGCTACCATCTCAAATGCTGCTAGTCGCAGTCCCCAAAGGGAGACTGGAACAAGGTCTTGCAACAGCAGTTAAATGCTTGCCCCAGAAATTACATTTATTACCTCTGCTTATCATTCATTGGCTGGTACTGGTTACATGACCCTAACCAACCATGACATAGGGAAGGAAGGTATAGAAAATGCAACCGTATACTGACTGCATGCCCAAGTACACAGAGCTAGAAATATTCACTAAATGACATTGGCAGGGGAGGTGAAGAGCATGGTGATTAAGACTATGGATTTAAATTGCGGTTCTGTCACTTAGCTGTGGAACCCTGGGCCAATTCATTAACATTTCTGGGCTTCAGTTCCTTCACTTGTTAAATGAGGGAACTAATTATACCTTCATCGAGGAGTTCTTGCAAGGATCCAGGAAGATCATGCATACACAGAAGTTAGCATAGGGACTGATAAACCATTGGAACCTGGGTTTCTCTGTCTCCGACCAAACCTGTGTTATTTCTACTTTGCCATGAAGCCAGCCCAAGTCCTACAAAACCTAAGAACTGTTTGACCTTAGCTGTTGGAAATATTAAGTTGATGGAAAAGTAATTGTGATTTCTGCCATTAAAATAATGGCCTTTCCAGAACCCTTAAAAAGTCTAACCCCAAATTCCTTGGGGAGATGGACCGGAGGTTTCCTCCCATCTCCTCATTTGGTGACCCTATGATTAAGCCTCTTTCTCTTCTGCTGATTGGTGTCTCAGGGTATTGACTTGCTCTGTCCATTAGCAAATGCACCTATTACAGTTCCAAGGCCACCATGCTGTGAGGAAGCCCAAGCACATGAGAGGCTACATGTGGACCAACAGCCTCCACTGAGGGCACTCTGAGTCATCCCAGACCAGACACAGATATGTAAGTGAAGAATTCTCCGTTAAAAGTGAGAGCAATAGTCGCAATTACATGGGCACCAACCTAATACAACAACCCAAACTATGTGTGGAAGAATGCAGGAGACACCTATCTGGATACATCAAGGAGAATAAATCCAGAGATGAGTCAAAAACCTTGACCATGAAAAGGCAAGACAGGAGAGAGATGCTCAGGAAAATGAGAGTGGTGATTTTTAAACATGGCTACCAATTCTTTGATACTCTCCCACTGAGATGTGAGCTCTGTGCCCTCCCTTGTTGAATCTGGGCAGATCTGTGACTGCTTTGACCTGCAGAGTACAAGCGACAAGACACTGTGGGACGTTTCAATGCTAGGACAAGCAGGTCCCACCTTGTTTTCTGGGACACTTGCTCTTGGATACCTGAGCCACCACTGGCTATCCTGAGGTTGAAACTATCCTCACAGGATTGACCAGAATTGCGTGCCAGCTTCTGTACAGAAACATAATTATAATTAAATATCAATAGGCTGGGTTTTGGCTGACTTCCTTGTTGCTGGAAGTCATGTAGCACTAGATCCTGAACATGTGCACCCCCATTGTTCCTCTAGAGAGGATCTCTGACGTTAGAATCATAGGGCTTTTGTTTAAGAACTGCTTAAGATATTTTTCAAACCATGAATTTCAGCAACAAGTTTGGAGGACCCCACAGAAGAATGGGATCAGCATGGAATATAGCTTCTTTATCTCTCTGTCCCCACACTTTTCCACCAATTAATAATCTCCACGCTTTAGCTCACTTCAAAACCCTCAAAAAATCTAACCCCAAATTCCTCAGGGAGAAGGATGTGAGGTTTTCTCCCATCTCCTCCTTTGGTGATCCTACGATTAAACCTCTTTCTCTGGTGCAAATTGGTGTCTCAGTGTATTGACTTGCTCTGTGCATTAGCAAATGATCTATTGTAGTTTCAAGGCCACCATGCTGTGAGGAAGCCCGAGCACAGGAAAGGCTACATGTGGACCAACAGCCTCCACTGAGGCCACTCTGAGTCATCCCAGACCAGACACAGATATGTGAATGAAGAAATATCCAAATGATTCCAGACTCCAGATGTCACCCTCCAGCTATCTGATCTTCCTAGATGAAGCCCTAGGCATCACAGAGTAGACAAAAATCATTTCGACTACAACCTGCTGTCTTCCTGATCCACAGAACCCATGAGCATAGTAAGATGGTTATTTTATGCCATTACACAGATTATAGTGCAGCCATGATTAACTAAAAGCATAAGAGAGAGACAGTAGAAGAAGGGGAATTCTAGGTAAATGGATAATTGTCTGTTTCGGTGCATGAAAGCCTGGATAGTTACCTGATCCTAATGATGTACCAAATGGTCTGTTTAAAGGGTTGAGGGTAAAGTATCATTTTGCCTTTAACTTGAGATTTGGCTACCAGAATTGGGCATCCGTACACATTGTGCTCAGATTTTGCACCTCCCATTATACATCATGCCAGCTTCATTGATAAAACTGGCTATACTTCTGCCCCCTCTCTTCCTGCAGAAACCTGATTTTGATGTGTTATCCACATTCTTCTACTCAACCTTAGGTTTCAGCTTTTGGTGGTTTCATCCTAACATGGCAAAGTTGACATGGCCGCTCTCTTCTCCCCCTCCTTCTTTTTTTCATCCTCCTCCTTCTCCTCCTTCCTTTTCTCCTTCTCTTTCCCCTCTTCCTCCTCCTTCTTCTCCTTCCACTTCTCCTCCTCTTCTTTCTCCTCTTTGTCTTCCTCCTCATCTTCCTCCTCTTTCTCCTCCTTCTTCTTCTCCTCCTCCTTCTCTTCCTCCTCCTTCTCCTCCTCCTCTTTCTCTTTCTCTCCTTTCTCCTTCTCCTTCTCCTCCCTCTTCTTTTCCCTCTCTTTCTTCTTCCTCTTCTCCCCCTTCTTCTCCTCCTCTTTCTCCTCCTTTTCCTCTTTCTCTAAGGACTAAGACTATTATCTAATGGTCCAAGACTATTATCAACAACCCACAAAGCACACTTTGAGCTTCTTCAAAACTGCCTCCACTTTGTCTCAGCTAAGGTCCTTTTTAAAAGAACCCGGGGAAGCCAGGGAGATATGTTTCTCTACACTAGCACTGCCTAAGCGAAACCTCATTAGCAGCTCAGAAGCCTTCCTTCCGGGTTTACTCAAACCTTGCAGGAAGGGAGGAGAGTCCTCCTCCTCCCATGATAGAGGTCACCTCTTCTCTGTCATGTTTTTGGAAACCTCTCTCCTGGCTCATGGACTAAGTGTGTGTAGTAAATCATAGAAGATAAACGTGTCCCACCACAGAGGCATTGCTCCCCCTCCCCTCTCATAAGTCAATCTGAGTAAGTGAAGGGCCACTTTCCTCTCTCTCTTTTTGAGACAAGATCTCACTCTGTCACCCAAACTGGAGTGCAGTGGTGTGATCATAGCTCACTGCAGCCTTGAACTCTTGGACTCAAGGAATCCTCCCATCTCAACCTCTTGAGTAGCTGGAGCCATAGGCATGCACCCCCATGCCTAACTATTTTTTATTTTATTTTTGGTAGAGATGGAGTCTTGCTATGTTGCCCAGGTTGTGAAGAGCCACTTTTCTAACTTTCATTTTTTTAGGTTAAAATGTCCTGATCTTAACATCACATTTCTATTTTATTTTCCTCCAATTCTGTCTCAGATGTGGTTTGATTGTCAAAGAGACTCACAGCTTTTCTAAAACCAAGGTTTCCAAGGACGTGTCCATTTAATAATTGTTTTCTGACAGTTTTACGATTTTACCACCATACCCTTTCTTATGACAATTTCACCACTGAATTTCCTCTCCCGAAAGCCAGATTCCTATTTCCCATCTCTCTTCAGAGTTCACATGTTTTCAGGGACCTTCAGGTTTCTTTCTTTATTTCCTCCAAGTAACATGACAGATCTTTGGCAAACACTTCTGAAATGTTGCTAACCTCCAGGAAAGTTTGCAAAATGTGATCTTATTCAGTTATATTACTATATAAGTCAGGGTTCTCCAGAGAAATAGAACCAATAGGAAACACACATACAAGATTGATTATGAAAAATCGGTTCACATAATTATTAAGCTAAGAAGTACTACAATATCCCATCTCTGCCAACTGCAAATTAGAGACCCAGTGAAGTGGCGTCGTTGTGTGGGGTAAGTACCCGAGATTCGTTGCCTCATGCCAAAGAAATCAAGGACATAGATACATGTAGAGTTAAGAGTGGAGGTTTAATAGGCAAAAGAAAGAGAAGAGAGAACAGCTCTCTTTCCTTTGAGAGACAGGGGTGCCCAAATGGGACTTCCGGCCCACAGTGGAGTGCATCAGAATTCATAGATAGGCTGGAGGAGGCAGTGTCTGATTTACATAGGGCTTACAGATTGGTTGGACCAGGTGTGACGTTTACATAGTCATAGTGTGCAGGGAAGCTGGCCGCCCCACTCTAATCTTATTATGCAAATGGGCTTTCCACTTGTCTGCTCTCTACTGCACACCTGGTTGGAAAGGAAAAGGGAAGATGGAGCCGCCATGTTGGATTTGCCTAGTCCCAGGTAGCCTTTTCCTATTGGCACACCTGCCGGCATCACTCATGCAAGCCTCCAGCTGGCTTGTCTATGTCTGCAGCTTGATTTTACAGATTGCTCTTGTTAGAAAAAAAAAATGATTTGGGGGATGCTTTTCATTAAAAGGAAAACCTTACCAAGGACTTCCTTATCCTCACTCTCTGCCTAAATAATTTCTTTTTAACTCCTTTATCACCAGGAAAGTAGTGGCATAATTGAGTCTAAGTATGAAGGCCTGATAACCAGGAGAACCAACAGTGTGAATCCCATTCTGAGGGCCAAGCAATGAGGCAGCAAAGAAAGGGATAAATTCATATTTTCTCCTCCTCTAGTTTTATTCAAGCCCTCAATGAATTGGAAAATGCCCAACCACATCAGGAAGGACCATCTACTTTACTGAGTCTATCCACTCATTCAAATGCTAATCTCATCCAAAGACACCCTCCCCGACACATTCAGAAATAACGGTTAATCTGGGCACCCCATGGCCCACTGAAATTGACTCAAGAAATTAACCATCCTAACCAGCAAAAAGAAAAGAGGAGTTTTTTCATGTTTGTTGGTCACATAAATGTCCTCTTTTCAGAAGTGTCTGTTCAGGTCCTTTACCCACTTTTTCATGGAATTGTTTGTTTTTTTGTCTTGTAAATTTCTTTATGTTCCATGTGAATTCTGGATTTTAGACCTTTGTCAGATAGGTAGATTGCAAAAATTTTCTCCCATTCTGTAGGTTGCCTGTTCGCTCTGATGGCGAGTCATCATCCTCAGCAAACTAACACAGGAACCGAGACCAAACACCACATGTTCTCACTTATAAGTGGGAGCTGAACAATGAGAACGCAGGGACACAGGGAGGAGAACAACATACACTGGGGCCTGCCGGGGTTGGGGTTGAGGGAGGGAGAGCATCAGGATAAATAGCTAATATATGCTGGGCTTAATACCTAGGTGATGGGTTGATAGGTGCAGCAAACCACTATGGCACACGTTTACCTATGTAACAAACCTGCATGTTCTGCACATGTATCCCAGAACTTAAAAGAAAAGACAGAAGAAAAGAAAAGGAAAGAAAGGGAAGGGAAGAAAAGTGAAGGGATGGGAGGGGAGGGGAGGGGAGGGCAGTGGAGGGGAAAGGAAGGGAAGGAAAGGGAAGGGAAGGGAACAAAATCTTCCCTGACATTTTAAATTATCCACCCCTAATAACAAAATATCTGACTCTAAAATAACCTGGCTCTTTTCGTTCTACAAGATACTAGCTGCTCTTGACTGAATTAAGGCAATTGAGAATCTCTCAGAAGATAAACACATGAAGGTCTCCCTAAGCCTTGCTTTTCTCACCTGTAACCAATGACTTTGAGTGTGTAAAAAGAAAATATCTTGGGCCCCCCAAAACCAGTAAGCTAAAGGAAGAAATCAAACTGGGAACTGCTTAGGGCAAGGGCAAACCTGCCTCCCATTCTATTCAAAGTCACCCCTCTGCTCACTGAGATAAATACATATCTGATTGTCTCCTTTGGAAAGGCTAAACTCAAAAGAATGCAACATTGGTCTCCCACCTACCTGTTACCTGGAAACCCCCTTCCCTGTTCCAAGTTGTCCACTTTTCCTTGAGTTGTCCCGTCTTTCCAGACCAAACCAATGTTAATTTTACATATGTCGACTGATGTGTCATATCTCCCTAAAATGTGTAAAACCAAGCTGTGCTCTGACCAGCTGGGGCACATGTTGTCAGGACCTCCTGAGGCCGTGTCGTGGACACATGTCCTTGGCAAAACAAACCTTCTAGATTAATTGAGACCTGTCTCAAATTTGAGGGTTCTCAAGTGTGATTTTAAATGAGATGTCTTATGTAAAACATATCCTTTGTGTGGCACTAAGTTCTCATGAAAGGGCACTGGGCCGGCGCAATGGCTCACGCCTGTAATCCTAGCCCTTTAGGAGCGTGAGGCTATATGGGAGGATCTGTTGAGACCAGGAGTTCAAGGCTGCAATGAGCTATGATGATGCCACTGCTCTCCAGCCTGGGTAATAGTGAGTACCTGTCTCTAAAACAAAACAAAACAAAAACATAAAGAAATGGGAATTATAGCTCTTCTGATGATAATTCCCCTTCTCTGGAGGCCTTGGGGTACCCTTGACTGTGGGCATCATTTGAGATGCTCTAAACAGCCTTAAACATATATTCTAAGCACACAAGTGTCACCTCTCACTTTGGAGACGTTCATACAAGGCGGTAACATCAGGCTGGGTCTGTTTTCAAAGACTGATAGAAAAATGGCCTGGGTTAGCTCCCAGAATTTAGGCCAGGAGATACTTTTACATCTTCCTTCCTGTGGATGGGGCTACTGTGAACCTTGTGGGAGAGTCTGGTGTAGAAGTATCAGCAGATTTATCAGGGGCAGGTCAGAGGCTCACAGAAATCAGCAGTTTTGCTTCTCCAGGGTTCCTATAAGATCCTGCTTTTGCCTCATTTCATCTGGGTTCACTGGAATGCAATAATTTCAAGGAAACAGCAATTCAGATCCTTGAGTTTCTCATGGCCCTTGGACTAAATCATAAATCAACTCTTGCTCACTTGAAATGGAACCCCCCCCCCCCCCCTCCCCAGGGACCTTCCAGAAACTTCCGAAGAATGTAGCAGACACATTGGTCAGTACTGGAAAATTTCCAGACAGGTGGTTTTCTCACTTTCTTTTCTGCTTTTAATCCGTGATACCCAAGGCTGAGAATACTGAAGATTTTACATATTTTCATTTCAGAGGTAAAGAAACTAAGGCTTAGGGAAATGAAATAACTCACTCAAAATAAAAAAATCTGTGCAGTTGTCTGGACCACAACCCAGATCGCTCGATTTGCTAGTACAGTGCCTTCGCACCTTGCTGCACTTCTATTTTTTCAGAAAATATTATTATTGCATACTATGTATCAGGTATAAGGGGTTGGATATTGATTTGTGAGAATGGAAAAACCAAAGATTGTAAAAATATATATAGAGAGAGATATCATTAAAGAATACATATTTTATACAATAACGTAGTCAAAAGATGATGAAGATTTTAAGGTCATCTGGCCAAGCTGGTTGTGTTCAGGCATAAGACTCTCTGGACACAGGAAAGGCAGAGAATGACACTCTAGGGTCAATCAGGTGCAACAAATAGTGCAACATGCATGATGTCATTTTTAATGAATTATGGCAGTGTTAATGTGAAGGAATTATGATAATCTTAAGATTTCTTTCGGAGAAGATGATAGATCACCCAGCCGAACCGATAGTCACTGCTCCAGCCAATTAGAGCTGTGTTTCTGTTACTGTAGTTCCTCCCTTGGACCATTTCCCAGTTATCCTACCTCTAGTAGCTAAAAAGTTAATGTCTAGCACAGAAGGAAACTTCCAGGCCTCCTTCTGTGCTAAGACTGGCATCTCATCTGAAGCTTACATTTTCATTTAGTATTTCAATACATGTAATTTCTTTGTGCTGCCTCTGGTCTCGCAGAATGAGGATGGATACTAATAAATGAATATAAACCATTGATTTCTAATTATTTCAAAGAAATATGCATTATATATTGCATTTGCATTGTATTGTACATTATACAATAATATACATTATACATGGATTATAAATTATATATTGAATATATATTATATATTGCATTTGCATTGTATGTAATATATAATACATATATTATATATAATACATTATAGATAATATATAATGTATATTTCTTTGAACAATGCAATGTATGTATTGTATTGTACATACGTTGTACACTGCATAGACCAACATATGTAAATACAATGTATAATTTTTTGTACATACATTTACATGTAAATGTAAAATATAGAAACATTAGGGCTTGTTGTAGCCATCATCTTGTCAAAAGATGAAGAAAAAGATTCCTGTTACATGACTTTGGCATTTAGCTACTTTACTTTAACAGTGACTGATAATTGGACAGCCAGTCACTCTACCTTCTGCCAATTTCCCCTCAATTAACTAATAATAAGAACTAAAAGACCTGGAGATAATCATTGTGCAGATTAGACTCTGGATATTATGTATGATTAAAGTACAATGTAATTTAAAAAGAAAACACTAGAATCTTTTCATTTTGAACTGAATCTATCCATTATCCATGGTTAATTCATTATCCATTATCCATCTATCCATGTATCATTTTTAGAACAAGAGAAAAGCAGGGTTTTTTTGTAGCTCTCAATCTTGAACAGGCATCAAAACCTCCTGGAGATCTTATGGAAACACAGATTACTGGTTCCCATCTGAGTTTCTGATTTAATAAACCTGAGATGGCACCTACTGTATTTACAACAAGAATTTGTATTCCCAACAAGAGATGCCAAAGCTGCTGGTCCTGGCACCACACTTTGAGAATCACTGGCTTGCAGTCATGTGCCTGCAGGCACATATCACACATATCAATGTGCCTTGATATAAAACAGGAAGATCCAGGGCACCTGGGGAGATAAATGTATACAACAATGATTGCAGTGTGTTGTAGTGCTGCTAGCAAGCCACTTCTGATTTGCCAAGATACAACAGAAGGGAGAATAAGCAGCTCAACTTGGCACAGCTGAGGAAGTCCTCACAGGGCAATGATAGACCAATTGGGTATAAAAGGGCAAATAACATTTATATTTATATACCCTTTAAAAGCTTATTATTTTACCCCTGGAACTTGCCATATGTCTTAGTTAATAATGGTTTTATTCTCCAAATTGCCCAATCAAGAACCCTCATCATCCTTCTGGATTCTCTTACTCTCTTGTTGTGCCTGTACACTAATTCTTCGGACCCTGATGACTCTACAACCTGACCATCTTTTGTTTCTGTGTCCTTTTTCTCTGTTCCCATGGCCATGCCTAGCACCCAGGTCCTTATAAGCACCTCCTAGACTACTAAAATAACTTCTCAGCTTCCTGTGTCACCCTGCCACTCTTCTATAAATGCCACACAACTTCTCTTTCTACCATAAAAACATAATTAAACATTCTCCAGCTGAAAAATTTCAAGTTGCTTTATATAACTGAAATAAACCCTAAATTCTTAGCAAGGTATCAAAGACCTTGCATGACACAGACACAAACTACTTTATCAGCCTCTTCTTCCTTTTCTCTCTCATATGCCCCTAATTCCAGTCATAACAGGATAATATTATTGCAGAATTTGCCAGGTTCTTTTACCCTACTGGCCTTGACTAGTTGCTTCCTTTACATGGAATGTCTTTCCTACCCTTCTCTGCTCTATAAATCTTATTTGTCGTTTATACCCAGCTAGCTTATCAGTGCCCCTGTGGAGGCTTCCTCAGTTGTGCCAAGTTGAGTTGGTTTTTCTTCCTTCTGTAGTTTCTTGGCAAACCAGAAGTGGCTTGCTAGCAGCACACAACATACTACAATCATTGTTTTATATCTGTGTCCTTCATGGATACCTCTAGAGAAGTGTCTCCAACTTTCCTGTCCCCAGTGTCTAGCATAGTATCTGGCAAAAGGTGGATGTTAATATATGTTCGTTGAATGAATGCTCTCAGTTCTATGCTTCAAGAAATGCAACGCAAAGAGATGTCAACGGTATTTCTTTGTGCAAGTAAGAGACAATTCAATATATAATTTCACAATTTTCAGTAGCATAAAGTAAGCAATGTTTGGCCATTACCTGGGAAATGTATTCAATTTTCCTCTTGTCTGGATCATTTCCAGCATGTATTCGTATCAACTAGTCCTCTTGTCTGTAATCCTCCTCTCAGAGTAAGATGTTCATTTCATACTTTTATTGCATGCTTGTCACGAGTTGTAAGCTCTATAAAAGAAGAGCTCTGCATTTATCATCAAACTGGAAACTGTAATTAGGAAATGCACAAGTGTACTGGGATACAGTTCAAGCTGATGACTACCAATGAGAAGCAAACTGAGAACCTGAAGGGCCCTTTGGCCTAAAAGAGAGACAGACACGTCAATCTTATAGGTGAGTAGATTGAAATAGGGGTGCTATGGTTAAAGCAGGGATGCTATAAAAAAAAAAAAAAAAAAAAAAAAAACCATGGAAAGACAGTGATCTGGAACCCAGGGCTTCTGTATTTGTCTGCAGATAAACTTCCAAATAAACCTGCCTGTTTGGTGCATGGCCTTAGTACAAAGTAAGGACATTCTTCACATCACCAAAAAGTTTAACCCTTTCGGGAATTAGTTGCTTGTTAGCAACTACTAAAAAGGTGGTCAAATAATTGAAGGAGTAAAATGTTTTATAGCTATCTATGGTCCCACAGGTCAACAGTAGAACAAATGGGTACAATTTTTAGACATAAGATTTTGGCTTAATTAAGAAGGTTTTTTTTTTTTTTCCTGAAAACTAAGTCAGTTAAACTCTGTTGATTGAGCTAAGGTGTCCTTATTGAAATATAGCCTGGATAGTGACATGCCATGGGTAGTATAAAAATGACTTATAGGCTAGGCATGGTGGCTGTAATCCCAGCCCTTTGGGAGGCCAAGGCAGGAGGATTGCTTAAGCTCAGGAGTTTGAAACCAGCCTGGGTAACATGGCTAAACCCAATTTCTATAAAAATACAAAAATTAGCCAGGTGTGGTGGTGCGTGCCTGTAGCCCCAGCTACTTGGGACGATGAGATGGGAGCATTGCTTGAGCCCAGGAAGCTGAGGCTGCAGTAAGCAAAGATTGTGCAACTGCACTCCGGCCTGGGCAACAGAGTGAGACTCTGTCTCAAAAAAAAAAAAAAAAAAAAATTACTTATATTTGGGGAGGGACATGTAGCAGTGATTACTGGTGATTCTGTGATGCAGATTATTCTGTACAACACTTATTCTCTTACCTCATCTCCTTGTCTCCAGAGAAAATGCTGTCTTCTGAAGAAATAAGAGGGTTGCTGACCATTCATTGAATAACCACTGTCTCAGTCTGTTCAGATTGCTCTAACAAAATGTTTTAGACTGGGTAACTTATAAACAATAGAATTTATTGCTCACTGTTCTGGAGGCTGGGAAGTCCAAGATCAAAGCACCAGCAGATTGGGTGTCTGGTAAGGTCTATTCCTTACAGAAGGTGCCTTCTTGCTCGATACCTTCACATGGTAGAAGGGGAAAATAGGGTCCCGCAGGCCTCTTTTATAAGGGTACCAATCCCAGGGCTGGGGGTGATGTCTCATGTCGGTAATCCCAGAGCTTTGGGACGCTGAGGAGGGACGACTGTGTGAAACCAGGAGTCCAAGACCAACCTGCACAACATAGCAAGGTCTCTTCTCTACAAAAAACAAAATAACTAGCAGGGCATGGTGGTGTGTGCCTGTAGTCCCAGATACTCAGGAGGCTGAGGCAAGAGGATGGCTTGAGCCCAGGAGTCTAAGGCTGCAGTGAGCTATGATCACAGTACTGCACTCCAGCCTGAGTGACAGAGCAAGAATCTGTCTCTAAAATAGTAGTAATAACAATAACTATACTAATTCCATTCATGGAGGCAAAGCACTCATAACCTGATCACCTCCCAAAGGTCCTACCTCTTAATACTATTGCACTGAAGATTAGGTTTCAACATGTCCATTTTTGGGGAGATAAAAATATTCAGACCAGAGTAACTTGAATCTTGAGCTACCATAGCTAGTCTTTCCCTTCTCTCTCTTCTACAGGCTTTGAGTGGGTGTTGTTGGGAAGAACCTCCTGTAAGAATTCTCCAGGCAGAGATTTGAAGGAGGCGGGTTCAAATAGCAGCAGAAATGTTCAGTTTTGTTCTGATTTTCATGGCTTGTTGCACAGCCATTCACATGTTTCTTTGTATGAGCAATATAATAACCAGCTTTCAGAAGGACAGACAGCATAATGAATGGATTGTAAAACATGCTCATAAAAACAGTAGAGTGTGTCTAGAAGTGTGTGTTATCTGCTCTTGATTTACTGTGTACCCTGTTTTGCATTTTCACATCATTTGCACATTTTCTATTAAAAATAAGCATTTAATAGGCACGCAATTAATTTTAATTTTTCATTTATTCCCCAAGGTGATAAAAAAGTGTGCATGTGTGTGTGTAGGGACATTTTACAGTCCTGACAGAACACTGATATTACAGCCATAGAGTTCATTACAGGGTAATTAATGCATGTTAAGTATCTTGTAAATATTATGTGGTAATAGCTCTAAATAAATACACACTCCAGTTGGAAAGATCTGCTCCACCCCTGCCACGGGGAATGAGATGTTCCTAATTAATGCTTTTAGAAGAGCAGCCTATGTCACCTTGGATAGTCTTGGGAAATTACAGCTTTAGTCTGTGCAAGGCTGCAGTGAATGGTTCACTAAGAAAGCTTGACATGCTTGCTACCTGTCCCACCTGGGCTAAGTGGGTTGAACAGGCCCACCTGGTTTTCTCTCTTCCTTAGCAGCCTTTGTTAGACAGCAGGCTGCACAGCTCTAGCTGTGCTTCTGGGAGCCTTCCAGCTCCAGGAAGAAAAGCTTTCAAGAACACTTCCTGGCAAGTGGCTGATCATCTTGGACTGTTAACTGATCTCTTCAATGCAGGACCTGAGGCTCTGTCTGGCAAGCAAGAGGAACTGCTGTCGTTGATGGGATTTGTCACTATGAGCTTAAATTATATTTCCTGTTTGACCTGCTTGCTTTACAGATAGTCTGTCAGGTGTGTGGGGCTTGGGGTGTCCTCTTAGCCCTTGGCTGCAGGTATCATTACCAGGGTCACAAATGTCTCTACGGTCATTGTCTCAGAGACCTTCAGAGGTAGTAGAAAGTGATGGAACAGCTCTTGCTTCTCCGGATTCCTTTTGTTTCAAGTTGGCTGCACCCAGATCATGCCATCAAGATAGTTCTTGGGGTAAAAGCTTTAGCATAAATATAGTCTGCCCACCTCAGCCTCCCAAAGTGCTGGGATTACAGGTCGTGAGTATCACTGAAAGAAAATTATTCTGATACGTGTTAAAAACGTCAAGGAAAGCTTTATTAAAGACTATTGCAATAAGGGAGAGATATTGACCTCAGTTTGCAATACAACAGTGATAAGTAGGGGTGTATAGCCAATGGGTAGAGTGAGACAATGAATAAAAATTACTAAGAGGAACTTAATAAGGTATGAAAAGTCAAGAAGGGAAGGGGACTAACCATTTCTGCACAGGACACAGCAATTCCTCCTTTTTTTTCTAAATGTATTCATATCTCAGCTTGTTCATCTATGACATCTGTGCTCTACAGGGAAGTCAGCCTTCAGAGATAAATGTATAGCTGGGTCTTCAAATGCCCTGGCAAAGTCTTCCTGTCCCACCTTTAAGACCATACCTTCCTCAAGCCTGTTATTGGGTACCTGGAATTCAAAAAGAAGAAAACCAAGCCTTAACACCTTCAGTGACAGATGTGGATTCCATGCAAACTCCTGGAGCTGAGATTCACCCTCAGGTAAGTGCAGATTTGCAGCAGGTTCCTTCAGTTGGAGTTCAACAGGAGTGAGATCCTGAAGGCTCATGATTCCTGAAAAGAATGATCCTCAGAATGGGAAACAGGTGCCCGTAGGTGTGGCTGAAGGAACCAAAGCAAACTTGACCTACTTCTAGTTGAGAAAGTCCAAGTACTGTCATACCATGAACATGGATGTTCACTTTACTGATGCTGTCAGCAACAAAAAGTGTGTGAATTCCCAGACTGCGAATATCAATAGACAAGTAACGTGAGGCTAATTTAGCTCATGAGGTAAGTTGCAAGCAGGAATTACTAAAAGATGTGCAGAATGAGGGACGAGGAGACAATCCTTGCAAAGTAGTTAAGGCAGAGCTTGGCAAGAGTGAACAGTCAATAGAGGCTTGGTGTCATCATTATTAAGGAACATACCCTCAGCTCCTAGCATGGTAGAGGTATAGAGAATGCCACACTTCTCGTTCTGATGGAGACATAAAGGGACCTCATGGGAATAGCTAAGAGCATATATACTTGACTATCTGTTTTTTTGTTTTTGTTTTTTTTTTTTTTTGAGACAGAGTCTCACTCTGTTACCCAGGCTGGAGTTCAGTGGTGTGGCCTCGGCTAACTGCAATCTCCGCTTCTCGGGTTCAAGCAATTCTCCTGCCTCAGCCTCCTGAATAGCTAGGATTACAGGTGTGTGCTACCACGCCCAGCTAATTTTTCTATTTTTAGTAGAGATGGAGTTTCACTACGTTGGCCAGGCTGGTCTTGAACTGATTTCAACTGATCCACCTGCCTCAGCCTCCCAAAGCGCTGGGATTACAGGTGTTGAGTATCATTGAAGGAAAATTATTCTGACGCTTGTTAAAAATGGCAAAGAAAACTTTATCCAAGAGTATTGCAATATGGGAGAGATATTGAACTCAACTTGCGATAAAACAGGGACAAGTAGGGGTGTATAGCCAATGGATAGGGTGAGACGATGAATAGAAAATTACTTAAACAAGAGGTCAAGAGATCGAGACCATCCTGGCCAACATGGTGAAACTCTGTCTTTACTAAAAAAATACCTTTGGGAGGTTGAGGTGGGCAGATCACGAGGTCAGGAGATTGAGACCATCCTGGCGAACGCGGTGAAACCCCATCTCTACTAAAAATGCAAAAATTTAGCTAGGTGTGGTGGCATGTGCCTGTAATCCCAGCTACTTGGGAGGCTGGGCAGGAGAATTGCGTGAGCCCAGGAGGCAGAGGTTGCAGTGAGCCGAGATCGCACCACTGCACTCTAGCCTGGGTGACAGAGCAAGACTGTGTCTCAAAAAAATAAAATAAAAAATACAAAAAATTAGCTGGGCATGGTGGCACATGCCTGTAGTCCCAGCGACTTGAGAGGCTGAGGCAGGAGAATCGCTTGAACCAGGGAGGCAGAGATTGCAGTAAGCCGAGATCACACCACTGCACCACACCACTGTCACTGCTGGCGACAGAGTGAAACTCTATCTCAAAAAAAAAAAAAAAAAAAAGAAAGAAAAGAAAGAAAAAAGAAACTTAGTAAGGTATAAGGGGTAGGGAAGGGAACTTGATATTAAACATGGAGGAAGAGGAGCTTGGCTGGTTATTAGGGGTGGGGAATTCTCAGTCAACTTAGTAGGATTCTTTGCTAAAGCTGAGATCAGTAGGCCAAGGACTAGGCCTAGAGAAGAACGCTCAAGAGTCTGACTAAAGATTGGTGAAGAAGGGAGTCTTTACCAGTTCTTCTACTTATTCAGAAAAAGAAGTCATTTGTCTTTCCTCTGAACAAGGTAAGTCCGTTTCTTGTTTGGTCACCTTTGGTTCATGGAGGACCAGCTGAAGCATCTGTTTACATTTGGTAAGAGATGATATTTGCTGATTGGTGCTGACAGTCAGGGATTGAAGGAATTCCTAGTTCTTGGGAGATACTTGGTTCTACTTTGCGAAGATAGGAGCTTACTCACACAACAATTGATTTTCAAAGAAGGGGAGGGGAGGGGAGGGAAGGGAAGGGAAGGGAAGGGAAGGGAAGGGAAGGGAAGGGAAGGGAGACTATATTAGTTAGGATTCAACCAGAGAAACATAACCAGTAGGGAGAATATATATTGATTCCTTTATTAGAAGGAATTGGTTTATTCCAATTGACTCAGTCAGGCTCACCCAGATTATCCAAGATAATCTCCCTGATTTAATGCCAACTGATTGCGAGCTTTAGTTACATCTGCAAAATACCTTCCTAGCAAAACCTAGATTAGCTGTTGATTGCACAACTGAGGACTATAGCCAAACCAAGTGGCCACTTCAAAAGCAAAAAATAAATCGCATCTAGTAAAGCTTTATTCAAGGGAATTATGCAAAACTTGTAAATAAGACAGAAAAGATGATGGCATAACCTTTTAATGCCTTGTTAACACACTTTGTAATAGTCTGCAAGAAGGTCATTTTACTTTCTTGGGATTGTAACAGCTTGACCAACAACTGTCTGAAGCCTAGACATTTTACAGTCTTAGAGAGTTAGAGGCAATTTGTGGAAAACCAGTAAGGTGTAAGATTTTTTTTTTTTCCTGCTTGAGAAAAAGATAACCCGGACTGGGCGCTGTGACTCACATCTGCAAAATACCTTCCCAGCAAAACCTAGATTAGCTGTTGATCACGTAACTGAGGACTATAGTTATGTCTGACCTTCTTGCAGATGTGAATCCCAGCACTTTGGGAGGCCAAGACGGGCAGATTACCTGAAGTCAGGAGTTCGAGACCAGCCTGATCAACATTGGAGAAACCCTGTCTCTAATAAAAATACAAAATTAACTGAGCATGGTGGCGCATGCCTGTAATCTCAGTACTTTGGGAGGCTGAGGCAGGAAGATCGCTTGAGGCCAGGAGTTTGAGACCAGCCTGGGCAACATAACAAGACGCTGTCTTTACAAAAATAATATTTAGCCAGGCATGATGGCACACACCTGTAGTCCCAGTTACTTGGGAGGCTGAGGCAAGAGGATCGCTTGAGCCCAAGAGTTTGAGGCTTCACTGAGCTGTGATTGTACCACTGCACTTCTAGCCTGGGCAGCAGAGGGAAATCCTGTCTCTTAAAAAGAAAAAAAAATCCTAGTTTCTCCTACTCCATCAAATCAGTTCTGTCATTCTGCTGTTTTTTTCTTTTTTTCCAATAAAGAGTTAATAAAACTCTGACATGTATTCATTGTCCATTTGTAAGAAAGTTATGTTTTTGATGATTTGAGAATTTCTCTCTGACAGATTCAGAAGTGGGGAGCAGGTAAGGGGGGCTCACTGGGTAGGCAGGAGGCTATGGGGAGAGAGAGGGAGAGGAGAGTAGACGTCTGTGTACAAAGGGGTAGGTTTCAGCCAAGGAGAAGCAGAGCAGGTGTTGCCTGCTGGCTGGAGACAGAACTTTGATTTAGTAATTCAGTAGAAGAGGACCGGGCCTGCCAAGCATTTGAGTTTGTTGGATTAGCCAGCAACAATTTTCCATGCAAATGCTCTTCCTCTCAACTTGGAAATCTGAGAGAGAGACAGAAACAGAGAGAGAGAGAGAGAACATTCTCATACAATTTATGTGCAAACCAAATAATGAACGCTCCACAGTTGTGCAATTGAAGGTCAAGGACAACAGATACTCTGGACTACCTATTCTAGTTCCTGTTATAGTCTGAGATTTCCGCTACCACTCACTCCTTTGACTTCAGACTTTGAAGAACTTGATTACAAGCATGGGATTATGAAGTATAGTCACAGCTCAATTCTAACTGTTTTTATATAAACTAGTCTCACATTGGAGCAAGTGTTTTTGTAGTGGTGGTCGTGGTGGTATAAAATATACATGACATAAAATGGGCTATTGTAACCATTTTGAAGTCCGCCGTTCAGTGTCATTAGGTACATTCATAATGTGAAACCCTCACCACGATCTAATTCCAGAACATTTTTATCACCCCAAAAGGAGACGCTGCACCCATGAAGCAGTCACTCCATATTCCTCTCTCCTCCAGCTTTTGGCAACAATTAATTTGCTTTCTGTCTGAGTGGACTCGCCTGTTCTGACTATTTCCTAGAAAGGGGATCATCCAAAATGTGACTTTCTGTGTAGTGCAAGTGTTTCTTGATGGATGTACATGTAAGGGTCAAAGAGCCAATGTCTATGGGGAAGAAGAGCATAGATGAGATGGGTGGGTTTTCGGGGGACGTGATGTGGTCAGAGGCAGCTTGTAAGAGCCAGTCAAAGAGTCAGAAAGGAGAGGTGTGTGTGGGGAGGAGAAAAAACAGATAAATTTAGTTTGGTTCACAGATCTATCACCTTTCATGATTTCCAAAATGAGATACAAATGTCTAGAGTGAACATCCTGTATTGAAGGTGTGATTTTTAGGAATTCTAGAAAGTAGAAGTAACCATAGCCACTGAAATCACTGGGATGACTACATCGAATGATATGGGCAGGTACCTACCAGGATAAATCTGCTTATCCAATTTATGCTCAAGGTGAGAGGCTCCTGGAGCCTCCTGGATACTGCTTTCTCCCTGATAGACCTCTCTTCTCTTTATTTGGCCTGTACAAAAAAAGCATTCTAGACCAGGCGAGTTGGGTGACTCATGCCTATAATCCCAGCACTTTGGGAGGCCAAGATGGGAGGATCGCTTGAGCCCAGGAGTTTGCAACCAGCCTGGGCAACATAGCAAGACCCTGTCTCTACAAAAAATACAAAAATTAGCTGGGTGTGGTGGTGCATCTGTAGTCCCAGCTACTTGGGAGACTGAGGTGAGAGGATCACTTGAGGCCAGGAGTTTGAGGTTGCAGTGAGCCATAATCGGGCCACTGCACTCAAGTCTGGGTGACAGAGTAAGACCTAAGATTCTGTCTAAAAAAAAGAAGAAAGAAAGAGAGAAGAAAGAATGAAAAAGAGAAGAAAGAATGAAAAAGAAAGAAAGAGAAAAGAAAGAAGGAAAGAAAGAAGAAAGAATGAAAAAAAGAAAAAGAAAGAAGAAAGAAAGAAAAAGGAAAGAAAGAAAGAGAAAGGAAGGAAGGAAGGAAGAAAAAAAGAAAGAAAGAAAGAAAGAAAGAAAGAAAGAAAGAAAGAAAGAAAGAAAGAAAGAGAGAGA
>NC_045441.1:15924518-15946420 GCF_002776525.5 Piliocolobus tephrosceles | reverse complement strand
GAAAGAAAGAAAGAAAGAAAGAAAGAAAGAAAAGGAAAGAAAAGAAAGAGAAAGCAGGCATTCTATTTGGTAGCATGTATTTGTAACCCCTACCCACAACTATGCAAACCTGCAATTGAATTGCCAGGCAATCTGCAGCCCTACTGATTCTCTACAATTCATACAAAACACATGGGAACCCTTTCAGGAGCCAGGCAGGCTACAATCAAGCCACTCCACGCACAGGTCTCTAATAGTACAGTAATCAGTGATAATCACCCATACAGTTTATGTACAGGAAGACCTAATAGGATTCATGCCTCTGTAGTGAATACGTTTTCATTGATAGGACTAAACGCAAGCATACATTACCTGTTTAATTAAAAACAAAATTCTCCAGGCAACAATTTGCTCCCTCTCTTGGGTGCCTGCTATATACATTAGATTCCTCAAATAATTTGTCATTGTGGATAACTGCCTATAGTTCGGGAAGGTAAACCTTTGCTCCTGGTTTCCTAGTTTTTCTTTGATGAGAAATCAGAGGCTCTGTGTTATTTGTATGCAAAAATATGGTAGCAAGTTCAAATACATGGGCTGGATATTCCCTGATGCCTGCAGCACACAAACACAGGATGCTAGAGGTAGCAGGTGCCAAGGCCAAGTCGAGAGAATACTCACTGGCAGCTCTTACTACTCGTAGGAGCCTGTTAATAATGTTTTGCTTTTGTTTTTGTTTTCTCTTAGAGACAGCTCTCACTCTTTCACCCAGGCTGGAGTGCAGTGGAACCATCACAGCTCACTGCAGCCTCAACCTCTTGGGCTCAAGCAATCCTCCCACCTCAACCTCCTGAGTAGCTGAGACTACAGGTGCATACTGCCACCCCCAGCTAGTTTTTCTTCGTATTATTTTTTGTAGAGACAGGGTCTCACTCTGTTGCCCAGGCTGGTCTTAAACACATAGCCTCAAGAGATCCTCCCACCTCCGCCTTCCAAAGTGCTATGATTACAGGCATGAGCCACCATGCCCAGCCTAATAATTTTTCCATTCTTTATCTAATTTCCCTCCCTTGAGCCTTTATCTTGGATGTGGCCAATGCTATTGTAGGTAAGTGTGAAATGATTTTCTCATTTAAGGAGGGTCTCTGATATAAATAGATGGCTTACTAACGGTCTCACTAAACCCCACCTTCATTAGCAGGTGGAGCCTGGTCAAGGCAACTAAATTGGAAGCAGGGTCAGGTGGGGGAGGTGGCATCACCAGGCATTGAGGACATCCCAGCATCCTCCTTTCTATTACTGGTACTTTCAGATGTACTGTATTTCTGTCTTGAGTTCTTCCATTTCTCAAATGCTATCATTCCTTTATTTAAATCATGAGGATGAGAAAGATGATATGATGTCTACCTTCAAGGAGCTTATAATCTGGGGACAGAGTCTAGTGAGAAAAGTCAAGGAATTTAGTGTATTTTCCACCATGTTTCATAGAAAAAATTAAGGTGATTTAAAAGGATAATTATTTTTTGTTTTGTTTTATATTTTAGAGATGGGGTCTTGCTATGTTGTCCAGGCAAGTCTCAAACTCCTGGGCTCAAGCGATCCTCCTCCCTCAGCCTCCCAAAGTGTTGGGATTACAGGTATGAGCCACTGTGCAAGAAGATAATATATAGATTCAGGATGGATCATAAGGCTATGAAGGGGAAGGACATGGAATAAAGGCAGGAATGGTGAGCAATTGGGAATATGGATTTGAATTCAGAGAGGCCTAGATTTAAGCCTAAGCCTCACAGCTTTGTATGCATTCCCTTAAGTTCTTTGAGCTTTTGTTGGCTTAGCTATAAAACAGAAGAAACAAATCTGTGGCATGAAAATATTTTGAAATAGTAATTGACGTCTGTCCCCTGGCTTCCCTTCTTTCCTCTCCACTCCACACCCCAACACAGACATAACATTTTCCTGGACTCTTCACATTCCCCATTTAGTTTGTCTGTAGAACAGAGTCCCCTTAGCAGACCTAACTGCTGTCCTTTAAAAGAGATGCTTACAAGGTTGGCCCTTGGCGGCATCTGGAAACTTGGAGTTTGCAAGTGTTCCCACCCATCCCTAACAGATAAGAGTAGCTCACTATGTCTAAGTTGTTTGTACACGCAATGTGGTTTATGAGGAACACCGGCTTTCCTGCTGGGCGTCCGGAATTTTGGTGCATGTTAAGCAGAGGGTGCTTACGTGACCAGCCCCCAGTAAAGACCTTGGAACGTTGAGTTTCTAATGAACTTCCCTGTTGGCATTTCACACGCATTGTCACAACTTATTGTTGGGAGAATTAAGTGCCTCCTTTGTGACTTTCCCAGTAGAAGACTCTTGAAGCTTGCAACTGATTTCCTTGGACTTTACTCGTGCCATTTGTTTTGAATTCTTTCATTATAATAAATTGTGGCCATGAATCCGAGTCATATGAATCCTCCTAGCAAATCATCAAGCCTGGGGATGGTCTTGGGGACCTTCCTCTCTGTCTTCCAATGCACAGCCAGCTAGAATATTCTTCACATATGTGCACTCAGAGGGATGGTACAGCAAATATTGACAATCACTTGTTGGTAATTGTCTCAAAAATCAAGGCTGGCAGCACCAGATGCATAGAATGATGAACATGTATGTTCAGCTCTTCCTTCCCGCACGACCCTGTGATCAAGACTCAAATGTGGCCGGGCGCAGGGGCTCACGCCTGTAATCCCAGCACTTTGGGAGGCTGAGGCGGATGGATCACGAGGTCAGAAGATTGAGATCATCCTGGCTAACACGGTGAAACCTGTCTCTACTAAAAATACAAAAATTAGCCAGGCGTGGTGGGGTGCGCCCGTAATCCCAGCTACTAGGGAGGCTGAGGCAGGAGAATCGCTTGAACCCAGGAGACAGAGGTTGCAGTGAGCCGAGATCATGCCACTGCACTCCAGCCTGGCGACAGAGTGAGACTCCATCTCAAAAAAAAAAAAAAAAGACTCAAATGTATTCCCAGGTAGACAAAAAATAAGCATGGAAAGGAAGAGTAGACACTGGTTGGGTCTCTGAAGCTGGTACCCCACATCCTGCCCTCCCTTGGGCTGAGCTGTCAGTGGCAGGTAATGAGAAGACACACATAGATTAAGGGGATCTGGGATGGGGTGCAATGGCTCACATCTGTAATCCCAGCATTTTGGGAAGCTGAGGTGGAAGGATCGCTTGAGGCCAGGAGTTCAAGACTAGCTTGGACAACATAACAACACTTTACAAAATAATAATAATAAAAAAAGCTGGACACGGTGGGGCACAACTGTTATCCCAGCTATTGAGTAGGCTGGGGTGGGAGGATTGCTTGAGCCCAGGAGTTTGAGGCTGCAACGAGTCATGATCATGTCACCACACTCCAGCCTGGGCAACAAAGAGAGAACTTATCTGAAAAAAAAAAAAAATCGAAGGAAAAAGAAAGTGGGGAGATCTGGAAGCAAGAGGACCTGGCACCACGCTTGGTAGAACCCAGTGAAGTGTCACAACCCAGGGTTGATGGAGGCTTCAGGAAATTGGCCTGACACAGCCTCACCTGTGGACAGGTGACTGACATTTACATAGAAAGGAAGACTTCTTAATGGGACAGCAGCCACGACAGATGAAATCACCCAGGAGCAGAGGCTCCAGCCCCAGCTCAGGTTGTCTGCTTGTACTTTGGTACCAAGTAAGCCTCTCAAAACACACACATAGTCCTGGCAAAGCAAAGAACACTTAGGAAGAAATGTATCTCGTGCACCCTTGAGTTTGGGGTGTGCCACTTGCAACCACCAACTCAAGGGTGCACAAAACACAACTTTCCAACTTGGTGGTTACTGTAAATATGACACACGCCTAATTTCCTTAACACAGAGCGTAGCAAACACTCAACAATTGTCAACACTGAACAAATGTTTGTCTTTATTATTAATAAGAAATAAAGTGTTCAATAAACCCGAGTAAATGATAGCTATTATAACAATAGTAAAGGCAAACCCTGGAATTGTACACATGTACTACAATGAACTCTAAGTTTTCTAGTGGGCCCATTGGGAGACAGAACTTAATCAACTGTGGCATTCACAGGGTTCATTAACAAGTTGCACTGCAAAGCTGTTCTTCACCAAAATACGAAAGACATTTCTCCAAAGCGTCCTCATGAAGACAGCCCTGCTAAACAAATACAACTTCCTGCAAATGTATTTTATAATATCCTTAGGAAACTTGTGTCATCTGCAAGTCTCTCTTAGACCAACCAATCCTTCGTAGAGCAAAATTCACTATAGATTAATCTGGGGAGTAGGGGTGTGGGTGAAGGGTAGAAAAACAAACTAGCAATTGCCATCCAAACCATAAGCTTTGTATCAAATTATGCCGAGGGTTTTGGGAGCACAAAACACCTAACCACTCAAGGCTGGGAGAGTGAGAGAGTATTAGAGATGGCTTCCTGGAGAGGGTGACTAAGTTGTGAAGAACAAATGGGGGTTACGAAGATAGATGATTTATAGATGCGCAGGTTATATGGATAAGAAAAAAAAAAGGTAGATGACTTAGAGGAGTGGAAGGTACTATTCATTTATTGAATAAAAGATGACTTAGAGGAGTGGAAGTGACTATTCATTTATTGAACAAACAGCTACTATGTGCTGGGCACGGGTTAATTTCTAGCTAGAAGTGAAGAAGATGAGTTTAATCCTAAATATATCCAAATGCAAGGTGAGAACTTGTCCTGCTCAGAGACTCAGAGCGAGACTTTTAGAGGAGCAGGGAAGAAAAGAGAGGAGAGAGATTATGGTGGACAAGAGCCAGAATTCCAAGCCAGATTACAAGAGCTCGATTTCTGCCTCGGGGGCAGAAATAAGGAGTTGGACGGATGAAAGCTGCTGGAAGGCTGTGATCAGATGTGCATGTTAGGAAGCTCACTGTAGCATCAGTGTATAGAGTGACTGTGTGGAGGACAGGATCAAAGGTGATGAGGACACTGATGTGATTATTGAGAATTAGCAGACCTGATAAATGGAAGTGCTTGTCAACGATTCTACAGTAGTTAAGAGGTAGATTTAACATCAATTCTTGCTTGATTGGCTGGCTCTAGGGATAAGGGACTGTTGGGCCTCTGGGTTGATTTTCTAACTTATGGTGTGGATGCTCAAGTGGCTGGAGTTGTTGTTGATGAAAACGGGGAACGTAGAAGGAATTCCTGGTCTGGGGGAAAGATGGCGAGTTGAGCCTTTATTATATACAGTTGCAGGTATGTCTGAGATGTGGTGAGGTCATCTATTTTGACTTGTTTTTTTGTTTGTTTGTTTTGTTTTGTTTTTTGTTTTTTTTTTGTGATGGAGTCTCACTCTGTCACCAGGCTGGAGTGCAGTGGCGCAATCTCGGCTCACTACAACCTCCAACTCCCTGGTTCAAGCAATTCTCCTGCCTCAGCCTCCTGAGGAGCTGGGATTACAGGCACATGCCACTACACCCAGCTAATTTTTGTAATTTTAGTAGAGACAGATTTCACCATGTTGGCCAGGATGGTCTTGATCTCCTGACCTTGTGATCCGCCCACCTCGGCCTTCCAAAGTGCTGGGATTACAGGCGTGAGCCACTGTGCCCAGCCATCTATTTTGACTTTTAACATGTGAGTGGAGAAAAGGACCACTTAGGTTGGGAGCTCGGGGGAGTGGTTTTGGCTGGGAAATACAGAAGTGGAGGTGTTCACAGTCTACCTGGAGGGCCAGCATTATCGAATGGTTAAGAGATGCAAGATCTTGGAACCCAGGCTGCCCAAGAGTGATTATTGCTGTATCACTTCCTAGCTTCGTGACCTTGGGCAAGGTATCAACCTCTCTGTGCCTCAATTTTCTCATCCAGACAATGTTTTTTTTTGTTTTTTTTTAAAGAGTCTTGCTGTGTCACCCAGGCTGGAGTGCAGTGACATGATCACAGCTCAGCGCAGCCTTGACTTCCTGGGGCTCGAGTGACCCTCCCACCTCAGCTTCCTGAGTAGCTGGGACCACAGGAGTACATCACCACACCTGGCTAATTTATTTTTATTATTTATTTTTTCTAGAGATGCGATTTTACTATGTTGCCTAGGCTGGTCTCAAACTCCTGATCTCGAGAAATCTTTCTGCCTTGATCTTCCAAGTGCTGGGATTACAGGCATGAGTCACCATGCCTGGGCCTAAAATGAGATATCCAGGGTAAATACCTACTTCTCAGTTTACTGAGAGGATTATGAATTGATTCATAGAAAGCTCCTAGAATAGGCCGGGCTCGGTGGCTCACGCCTGTAATCCCAGCACTTTGGGAGGCCGAGGCAGGCAGATCATGAGGTCAGGAGTTCGAGACTAGTCTGGCCAACATAGTAAAACCCTGTCTCTACTAAAAATACAAAAAATTTGTGTGCTGGTGTGTGCCTGTAATCCCAGCTCCTCGGGAGGCTGAGGCAGGAGAATTGCTTGAACCCAGGAGGTGGAGGTTGCAGTGAGCCGAGACTGTGCCATTGCATTCCAGCCTGGGTGATAGTGCAAGACTCTGTCTCAAAAACAAAAAAAAAAAAGAGAGAGAGAAAGAGAAAAAGAAAGCTCCTAGAACAGACCAGAGCATAGCAACCCTGAGCATAGCAGGACTAATACATACGGACTTTGAAGTTTTGAATTACTACTGTAATTAGTTGACTTTGGGGACTACTGGGATGGAATGAATCAGACTAAAGGAAGAAAATAAAGAGCAAGGGAGCAACTATGCAACCCTGGGGGTTTCTTGATTTTTCACATGTGAGTGGAGAAAGAGACAGCCTAGACTGGAAGCAAGTGGCCATGGAAGTGATGGTGAAAACCTGGAAGACAGTGTTACAGAATCTAAAAGAGAAGACAGTAGCGAGACGTTAACAGAAGCACACATAGCATTTAATGTTTCAGAGGTTCAGTAACTTAAGGACTGAGGGACACATGTTCATTTGGCAAATACTTATTAACATCAATGATGCTGTTGGCACTGAGCAGAACAGACAAACCTCCAGCCCTCATAGAGTTTATATTCTCATGGGGATTGCAGATAATAGATAAAATAGATAAATGAATTGCATGGTATTTTAGAAGTTGGTAACTCCCATGAAGACAATGGAGAAAAGAAGGATGAAGCGTGCCCAGGAGTGAAGCTATTTTAAATCGCAGCCGGTTGGCATTATAAATTAAGGGATTAAGAGGGGTCTTACTGAGAAGGTGGCATTTGAGCAGACTATTAGTGACCTTAGGTTGTAGCTGTTTACAGAGCAAATAAGAGATAGAGAAACAAAAGCACAAAGTATAAAGTGCTGTTTCCAAAACCGGATGATAGGGAAAGAAGAGATATTGAGCTGGCTGGAGAGAGACGCAAGGTCACAGAACAATTTGTATTTCAGACAAAAAAGACTGACGGGGCATGGCCAGTAATCCTAGCACCTTGGGAGGCTGAAGCTGGCGGATCATGAGGTCCGGAGTTCGAGACTAGCTTGGCCCACATGGTGAAACCTCGCCTCTACTAAAGATACAAAAATTAGCCTGGCGTGGTTGTGCATGCCTGTAATCCCAGCTATTGGGGAGGCTGAGGCAGGAGAATGTCTTGAACTCAGGAGGTGGAGCTTGCAGTGAGCTGAGATCGTGCCACTGCACTCCAGCCTGGGTGACAGAGCAAGACTCTGTCTCAAAAAAAAAAAAAAAAAAAAAGACTGTAACCCACTTACTATAATCCCCATTTTAGAGATGAATATGTGAATAGGAACATAAAACGACTCGCTCAAATGTCCGCAAAACTAGTAAGTGATCAAGCCAGAATTCAAAACTAGGTAGGGAGGTTCCTAAAGCCTGTTAGGTTCAAGCGGAGACTTCTGTTAGACACAGCCAGCCCTCTTCATTTCCCTAAAAATGTATTGCTTTTAACCTCTGCTGAGATCTAAATGTCATTCTACATTTTTCTCAATGCCTGTTCAGCTACCTCTCTTATTCTCCACATTGGATGCACAATTTCTCTACCTTTGTCTTCAAAACATTTACAGGGTGCTTGGAGTGCATGAATACAGGACTAAGGGATTAAAAGATATTGTAAAGAGAGTGTTTAAAGTAATGGGCCCTTGAGTCTAGGGAGGAGAGGGAAAGAGAAATAGCCATAAGTATGCGAAGGCGGTGATATCACTTGCATGTCACACTGATCAAGGCTTCTTAGAGGAGAAGGTAATAAATTGGACCTTGAAGTACAGGGAGGAGATTGAGTCGCTCTTGGCACTGGAGGGAATGCTTTTGGCCATGGTGTAAGGTTATTCAACCCTAATCTGGTCCTTGAATTGTGTATAAAACCATTGCAGTTGCTCCTCCGGGTGCAGTGGCTCATGCCTGTAATTCCAGCACTTTGGGAAGCCGAGGCGAGCAGATCACCTGAGGTCAGAAGTTTGAGACCAGCCTGGCTAACACAGTGAAACCTTGTCTCTACTAAAAATACAAAAATTAGCTGGGAGTGGTGGCCGCATCTGTTAATCCCAGCTACTTGGGAGGCTGAGGCAGGAGAATCACTTGAACCCAGGAGGCAGAGGTGGCCGTGAGCTGAGACCGTGTCACTGCACTCTGGCCTGGGCAACAGAGCAAGACTCTGTGTAAAAGAAGAAGAAGAAGAAAAAAACACGTTTTCAGTTGCTTATATCCTATTTAAGTTTTTTCCAAACTTATCTTCCATTCACCTGTTTGGCTTCACTTCCATCTTGGCATCTTTGATTTCCTTTTTGTCCTTTATTTGGAGTCTGCACCTTGTCTCTCACTCTCACCCTAGCCCCACAGCATTAAATATGAGAAGACTTCCATTTGTGGCTCCTAGGTTCAATAAAAAATCAGTAAGAGACGTCACTCAGACTCCACGGGAATAGGTGATCCAAGCTTATCTCTCATTTTCTCCTACTGTATCCCAAATGCAAATATAACATCCATTCATTTAGACTTCATCTAAATACATTTTCCTTTATCCTGATGGGAAAGCATTGCAAAAATCCCCATTTGCCTAATTAAAATAAGCAGTAATGGGAATTCCTTCCTTCCTTCCTTCCTTCCTTCCTTCCTTCCTTCCTTCCTTCCTTCCTTCCTTCCCTCTCTCTCTTTCTTTCTCTCTTTCTTTCTTGAGGGAGTCTCGCTCTTGTCATCCAGTCTGGGGTGCAGCGGTGCGATCTCACCTTACTGCAACTTCCACCTCCTGAGTTCAAGTGATTCTCCTGCCTCAGCCTCCCGAGTAACTGGGATTACTGGGATTACAGGTGCCCACCAGCAGGCCCAGCTAATTTTTGTATTTTTAGTAGAGATGAGGTTTCACCATGTTGGCCAGGCTGGTCTGAAACTACTGACCTCAGGTGATCTGCTTGTTTTGACTTCCCAAAGTGCTGGGATTACAGGCACGAGCCACCGCGCCCAGCTGGAATTCTCTTTTTTTTTTGACTTTATGTTATTATTTGTTTTAAAAATATTCTTCATTGATCAGTTTTAAATAATGTAATTTGATGCCCAATTCTAAAAGATGAATAAACCAGGGTAGCAATATTACCTTTTGATGAATTTCTTCTTTTTGCTTTTATTTTCAGTTAATTATCTAATTTCCAAGTTGTCATTGTTTAAAACAGCTTTGATTGTTTAATACTTGGCCTGATTTTGTTCTTTGTAAAAGAAAGTACATATTTTTTGCTTGGCCGTGCTTTCACTTCTTTTCTTTATCTTTGAAGGCTTATAACTTTATTGCCTTAGTGATATTGATTTGATGTCAAGTTTTTCCAGGGAAATAGTGTGTCCAGAAGACAGGACATAGAGTCAAAGAAGATTATTCTCAAACCTCAAGATCTGATGTTGTTTGCCTTGTTGGGATTTGGATGTACTTTGGACCTGTTACCTCTTTCTTCTTTTCTCTTGTTTCCTTTTGAAATGGGAACGTCTACCCTATGCCTGTCCCACCAGCATATTTGGGAAGTACATACATTTTTAATCTCACAGGTTCACAGCTAGACAGTTATTTGGCTTAGGAGAGTCCTTGTGCTATTAAAACAAAAGACTTGAGACTGGGTATTTGCTTTGGAATCTTACCTCGAGTAATACTCATACCTGATTTTGATAAAATTGTGGTGTGATGGTGAATATTGAGTGTCAATTTGATTGGATGGAAAGATGCAAAGTATTGTTCCTGGGTGTGTCTGTGAGGGTGTTGCCAAAGGAAATTAACATTTGGGTCAGTGGACTAGGAAAGGCAGACCCACCCTCAATCTGGGCGGGCACCATCTAATCAGCTGCCAGTGCAGTCAAAATAAAAACAGGCAGAGGAACGTGGAAGGACTAGACCGGCTTTATCCCCCATCCTCCATCTTTCTCTTGTGCTGGACGCTTCCTGCCCTCAAACATCCGACTCCAAGTTCTTCACCTTCGGGACTTGGACTAACTTCCTTGCTCCTCAACTTGCAGATGGCCTTTTGTGGGACCTTGTGGTCTTGTGAGTCAATACTCCTTAATAAGTTCCCCTTTATATATATATATCTATCCTGTTAGCTCTGTCCCTCAAGAGAACCTTAGTACATATGGACTTTGAACTTTTGAATTACTACTGGAATTAGTTGACTTTGGGGACTATTGGAATTGAAGGAATGGATTTTGCATGTAAGAAGAACGTGAATTTGGGGGTCCAGGGGTGGAAAGCTATGATCTGAATGTGTCCCCCCAGATTTTTACATGTTGAAACTCAATGTGATTTGAGAGTTGGGGCCGTTGGGAGGTGATTAAGTCTTAAGAGTAGAAGCCTTATGAATGGGATTAAAGCTGTTATGAAAGGGTTTGAGGGAGCAGGTTCCTTTCTTCCACTCTCCTTCCATGTGAGGACACAGCCACCAGATATCATTTTGGAAGCAGACAGTGAGCCCTCATCAGACATTAAATCTCCAGACTCTTGATCTTGAACTTCACAGCCCCTAGAACTGTGAGAAAGAAATTCCCCTTCTTTACTCAGTCTCAGGTATTTTGTTATAACAGCACAAATGGACTAACACACCACTTCATAGCTCCATGATCTTAGGCAAGTTGCTTAACCTCTCAGATCCTTATTTCTTCATTTAAAAAAATGGAGTGATAAACCTCTGAAGTTTGCTGTATAGATTACGTAAGTTACTAAATGTAAAGTGCCCAGAACTGTCCCTGATAGGTATCATGCACTGAGTTTAAGCTCTTATTCTTTTTATCTACTCTTCTTGACTTCCCAATTGATCATTGCTTCTCTCCTTTAATGGTAAACACTTCGAACCTCAGTCCAAATCCAGAAGGTGATCAACAGGATACCCATACTTGGTGGTCCCTGAACTAAACACCAATTGATACCCAGATTAATTCTTTGTTTGGTTCATCATTTATTGCTAGAAAGTTATTTTTATATGGCTCCCAGATGAAATCCTGTAATTGCCAAACATTACTCCTAGTTCAATCAAAAGAGTTTGTTGAGCGCCCACTGTGGGCTGACATTTATATTAGGCATTAAAGAGAAGAAACATTGTGAGATGTAATCCTTGTTCTCAAGAACTTTTAAATCTTGTGAGGAAATATAATGGAATTATAAATTATTAACTTAGGTCTTGTTGTTACTATAATAAAACAAGAGCTCCTAGCACTCTGGGAGGCTGAGGTGGGTGGATCATGAGGTCAGGAGTTCAAGACCAGCCTGGCCAATATGTGAAACCTCGTCTCTACTAAAAATACAAAAATTAGCCGGGCATGCTGGTGGCACATGCCTGTAGTCCCAGCTACTTGGGAGGCTGAGGCAGGAGAATTGCTTGAACCAGGGGAGCAGAGGTTGCAGTGAGCCGAGACTGCGCCACTGCACTCCAGCCTGGGCAACAAGAGCAAAACTCCATCTCAAAACAAAACAAACAAACAAACAAAGAGCTTGGGGTGAGGGTAGTTTTATAAAAGAGGTAAGCTGGAATTGGAACAGGGAGTTTGGGCAACATCTGAATGAATGAAAGGAAAGACAAAGAATATTTCCAGTAAGTCATGGTAAGGACAATGAAAATATGTATTGTACTAATTCAGAATTTGCATATAGTAAGGATAGCAGCAGAAAATTGGGTTGGCTGAGAGCACCAGAACATCCTATGGAAAACCTTACAAATGGCACAAAACAGGTAGGCAATGGGTGCCTGATCTTTACTTGAGGAACCAGAGCTGAAGAAAAGCTTTGGGGAAGTTGCACTTGAAATAAATGAATGATAGAAAGTTCTAGATACTCCATTCATCAGGTAGGAGTGGTTCCTCAGGCTGCTACAGATAATAAAAAGCAGTAAATGAGTGAGAAGAACCCTGATTATAGCTAGGAAAAGTGAGCTAAGTGCTTTGTCTTTGCACTGAGGTCGTAAGGAAGTGGAGAAATAGCTGGAAGGAACCAGAAGTCAGACACAGGGAATAGCTTTGGGCAGAGTGGTTCACAAGTTAGAGGTGATATCGCCTCTCTAAGTTTTGTAAGATTTGAAAAGGTTTTCTTTGATAACCTAGGGATGTGTGTGCAAGGGCCAACACACAGGGCTGAGCAAAAGACAGGGCTGGAAAATCCACAGCTCAGTCAGGAGAGATCCAACTTATCTCTCTTGTGGGATCACCAGGAAGCCTTAGTTTTTCACATTACCCACTGATTGTCTGAGCTGCTTTGCAATCAGAGAATTGTTTCATCTGCTGGAATGGTATAAGTAAATTAATTGTGTTTATTAATGAACCATTCCACCAGCTTTTATTTTCCCCACATGCTTTTGTGCATGCGTATTCCTGGATGTTTTACCCTGGGGGATGTAAGCATGCTTTCTCTGGCTCAGCTTTTATGCTAAGATCCATTGAGGAGTCAGGGATGAGACAAGGTAGAGTTTGAGCATAGGCCAGGAGCAGTGGCTCACGCCTATAATCCCAGCACTTTGGGAGGCTGAGGCAGGTAGATCACTTGAGGTCAGGAGTTCAAGACCAGCCTGGCCAACATGGTGAAACCCCATCTCCACTAAAAATATAAAAAGTAAGTGAGTGTAGTGGTGGGCACCTGTAATCCGAGCTACTCAGGAGGCTGAGACAGGAGAATCGCTTGAACCCAGGAGGCGGAGGTTGCAGTGAGCCAAGATCACGCCATTGCACTCCAGCCTGGATGACAGAGTGAGACTCAGTCTCAAAAAAATAATAAAATAAAATAAAATAAAATAAAATTCGAGTATGATCCTTGTCTTGCTGATGTTTGTTCAACAGATGCTGAAGAGCAATTCCTGTGGACAGGTAGAAGGAAAGGAAACCAGGGCTAGGAATGAACAGCACTTGTCATTTTAAGTTTGCATTCGTAAGGATTGTTTTTGAGATGAGGAGCTGGAGCTGACGACTTGAAGTAATTGAGGCAATATTTCAAGTGATATACACGTGTTCCTACTTGATAGATCTTCCTCTCTAACTAGCCATCATCCTATTTTATAATGTTATCATAGTTTTAATTATATTGTACATACTTGTTTACAGCTATTTGCTATATATCCAGGGTGACATTACAGTAAATTAGTTTTTCCCCATTGCCTCTGACTGTTCTTTGCTTCAAACTCAACTATAAATATTGCACCTGAGAAAGCTTGTTCAGATTATTTATCATTCCGGTGTGTGACCACAATAGCAATCCCCTAAGGCAGAATGTCCCGGGAGCTGACTTACAGGAAGGCTTTAGGGAGCGAATGTCTACATCCACCCAGCAGGATTCTCACATTAATAGACGCTCAGTGAGTAGTGTAGACGACTTGCTTGAACGAGTATTCAGAAAGGAGTTTATGATACCAGTGCCCCGGCCTCTTCATTGACTGCTACAGAGGCTCAGACAACAGAGTGCAAGGCAAGTGATAAACAAAGAATGTAAGCAAAAGGTATCTAGCACGGTGGCTGGTGCATAGGAGGCTTTAGGAACTCTTAGTGTCTTTCCTTCCTTCTGCATCAGCAAAGGAAAATGAACCAGAAGCAGAAAAACATGAGGTTATTGGAATGTCTCACCTGGGCTACATCGTAGTTCAGCCAGAAGTCTATGTGAAGCATTCAGCTGGGCAGAAATTTAATCTTTTTTCTCTTATTTTTCCAACTGTGGCTTCACTGTGTTAGCAACTGGACTCTTTCCTTCGCCATTTGCCATTTGCCTTTGCCATTCCAAAGCCCATTTACAGTATCAGTTAAAATTATAAAAGCTATTTAAATTTATTGAGTATGTTTTATGGGCTAGATGGTGTGCCAAGTGCTTTAACTCAAACATACAGTGTGATCCTCATTTACAGCAATGAGGTTGACACTCAGTGGTGTTGAGTCATTTTCTCAAAGTCACCCAGTTAGTAATGGGTCGAGCTTGCATTGGAATCCACATTGGTATGAATCCAAATCTCATGTTTCTAACCACGTTGTCACTCCTCTTGTTATGGTTTGTTTTCTTTTTCTTTTTCTTTTCTTTTCTTTTTTTTTTTTTTTTTGAGATGGAGTCTTACTCTGTTGCCAGGCTGGAGTGCAGTGGTGCGATCTTGGCTCACTGCAACCTCCACCTCCCAGGCTCAAGTGATTCTCCTGCCTCAGCCTCCCAAGTATCTGGGATTACAAGCACGCACCACCACACCCAGCTAATTTTTGTATTTTTAGTAGAAACGGGGTTTGTCTTCTTAGAGTATCAACCCAGGAGCCCAGTTCTCCAGAGATTATCTTCCTATCCCTCCACAACAGTGTCTCATTTTTATATGACCAATTCCCATGACTCCTCCTCTTGTTTTGCTTCCTGAGCCTCTAAATGCCACTCTATAGCTGACATCAGAAAGAGAGACACAAGAAAGGGAGGCATCTTGGTATTCAGTGGTGCCAGCCATCTATGGAACACTGAGAGGTGATGCAAGGTTACCCTATGACAGACAGCTATATCAGGATCATGCAATTACAAAAGTCAATGGAAAAGGGAAATGGAGACTATACCAAATATGAAACTGAGTGTATGGAGTTCATCACTGAGAAGTCATCACTGGAGAAGTGCAGGTATTCCATTCTGTCTTGGAAGAAAGAGACAGAATTAAGGTCACGGTGGCTCACACTTGCAATCCCAGCTATTTGGGAGGCTGAGGCAAGAGGATTGCTTGAGCCTGAGAGGTTGAGGCCGCAGGGAGCTGTGATGGAGTGCAGGGCAGCCACGTTGACTAAAAGCCAAGTTGTCATTGCCATGAAATAGGAATAGATTAGTAACAGGGAAGTCAGGGGATCTACCAGAAATAAATGAGCTATAGCCTGCCTACTGCTGGTGAATATCTGAGATCTTGCTTGGGCTACATTTACAGGGCTAAGAGTCTTCTCACTCATGAGCTTGATAGTTTTGGAGACTATCCTGGCAGCTATAATCTATGAACACTTGAACCCCCGTAACTAAGGGCCTGGATTACTGCCTTTTCTCACCCAAAAGTTCGAGAACAGAGTGTCAAATAAAAACACCTTAGACAAATTAAATTGAACAGAGTTTAATTGGGTAAAAAACAGTTCTTGAATCTGGCAACACCTGAACCCAAATAGATTCAGAGAGGCTCCAGTGCAGCAATGTGACAGAACATGATTTATGGACAGAAAAAGGAAAGTGATGTAGAGAAAACGGAAGTGAGGTACAGAAATCTCTGGATTGGTTACAGCTCAGCGTTTGCCTTATTTGAACAGGGTTTGAACAGTTGGCTGCTTTTGATTGGCTGAAACTCGGTGATTGGCACAAGAGTAGGTTACAGAGTCTGTTTACACACCCATGCAGGTTACAGTTTACTATGGACAGATAAACCTTTAGACCAGACTTTAAATAGGTAAGGAGGCAGCTTTAGGCTAATCTCAATTTAACAAGGGTCATGGTCCATAGACCTCCATAGAGCCTATAATCACCTGAGGTGCATAGTGGGTGTTTAATAAATACCGTATTGACCTATCTGGATAAAGACTAGCACCAATTCCATGCCCTCAGTCTCCCTCAGAGGAAAATTATAATGTTGCACATGGGAGCAGTAGGGCATCAAAAGGCTGTTTGACATTTTGAAAGCTGATTTCAGATGCTTGGAGGAATCTGGTAGTGCACTGCTTTTCTGCCTCAGCAGTGTCTACGATAAATCCGCAGCATGTAGCCTTCTGCAAAATTCTGCCATCACATGGGGTTAGCTATTTGAAGGAGGCAGGTAGAAATTCCAATAGAAGCTTTGGCAGAAGAGAAGTAGGGAATACAGAGCCATTTGTTTCCGTGCCAAATCCCTGGACACAGACAGATAGCAATTGAGGGAAGGTTCTGATCTAATGATACCAGCAACTGAGCTCAGAGATATAAAGTACTGGGAAGAGCATCTCTCCCACGTTTACCAAAAAAAAACAAAAAACAACAACAACAACAAAAACTGGACAAATTGAAAATTAATTGCTTTTCTTTGAGATCATCAGGAAATCAAGATTGCAGGGCAAAGAACTAGCATGGACTCTAGAGAGAGATGGATGTCTGCAGGAAAAAACTAGAATCTGAGCATTTGCTTACCTGAGCAGATGTCACCTGATGCCATATAAGTGGGTAAGAAGATTCTGCTAGATTCTGCTAGGTAGAGACAGAACTAAGGTCGCAGTGGCTCGCGCTTGCAATCCTAGCTATTTGGGAGGCTGAGGCGAGAGGACTGTTTGAGCCCAAGAGGTTGAGGCTGCAGTAAGCCGTGATGGAATGCGGCGCAGCCACTGCACTCCAGCCTGGTGTCTAGGGAAGGATCTAAAAGCCAAACTACGTTGCTAAAACTTGTTAAATGCAGACTAGCATGCACGTGGGACATCCCTAGGGGCTGCAGATATAGCGAGGTATGCGCCTGGTTACAGCTTGGTTCCAGGCATCCTGCTGCTCATGAGGAAGATGAGGATGCTGAGAAGCTTCTCAAGTGTGCTGGCTGAAAGAAGGAGCAGAAGGCAATGCTGAAACTCCATTGAGACCCGTCTACCCAGTCTCCTCTAAAGAAAAAAGGTCTTATCTGCAGTAGGGTAGAATGAGAAAAACTATCCCAAGGGCATGGGTGGCAAAGAATTTTAGTTGAGGGCAGTGAACAGGAAAATGTTAAAAATCTCAGTCCTAGGAGAGGAATAAATGCTAGGCTTGTTCCATCCGGAGAGGGGCAAGGACATTTATTTTTATTTATTATTGTTACTAATTCTTATTATTATTTTGAGACGGAGTTTCGCTCTTGTTGCCCACGCTGGAATGCAATGGCCTGATCTTGGCTCACCGCAACCTCCGCCTCCCGGGTTCAAGTGATTCTCCTGCCTCAGCTTCCCAAGTAGCTGGGATTACAGGCATGCGCCACCACACCCAGCTACTTTTGTATTTTTAGTAGAGACGGGGTTTCTCCTTGTTGGTCAGGCTGGTCTTGAACTACCGACCTCAGGTGATCCGCCCGACTTGGCCTCCCAAAGTGCTGGGATTACATGTAGGCATGAGCCACCACGACTGGCCCCAAGAACATTGATAAAAGCCATACTCGTAAGACTCAGTTCCTGCCCTCAAATGAGGCTGAATCAGACTAGCAGAGAATGCCCAGTTCTCCGCCACTCACCACCATGCTAACAAGCATCCAGTAAAAAAATTATAGTAGAATAAAAATAACAGTGGAGTACAAACAGGGAGACCAACGGCCTCTGGGGAGCAGCATACAAAGAAGATCCAAAGCCGATCTGGGAGATCTGAAGCCATGCATAGGGTAGAAACTAAGAAAAACATGGCAAATTAGCTCACGTCCTATACACAAGGTACAGCCAGAGGAATCTGAAATGTGTGGCACCCTGAAGGTAACCACAGCACCAGTAAACTTAAAACTCAGCCCAACTCCTGAGTAGATTAACATAAACCCCCATACTAAAGCTTAGCAGAAAGAAAGCTATCATCTCCAAGGATTTAGAAATATTTATCTCAGTACCTGTTGTCCTACCTGTTTGTTTTTCAACAGTTATAAGGTGTATAAAAATGTAAGAAATCACACCTGTAATTCCAGCACTTTGGGAGGCCAAGGCGGATCACCTAAGGTCAGGAGTTTGAGACCAGCCTGCCCAACATGGTGAAACCCCATCTTTACTAAAAATATGAAAATTAGCCAGTCGTGGTGGTGAGCACCTGTAATCCCAACCACTCAGGAGGCTGAGGCAGGAGAATCACTTGAACTCAGGAGGCAGAGGTTGCAGTGAGCTGAGCATGCCACTGCACTCCAGCCTGGGCGACAAGTGTTTGAGATCTGTCTCAAAAACAAACAAAAAAAAGGTACGAAAAAAGAGTCCGAAGAGACCAAGCAATCATCAGAACCAGACTCAGCTATGACAAAGATGTTAGAACTATCAAGATGGGGAATTTAAAATATGCATGATTAATATATTCAAGATTCAAATGAAGAAGTAGACAAATGCAAGCTCAGATAGGTAATCTCAGCAGAGAGATGGAAGCTTTAAGGAAAAAAAAGTGCCAGAACTCAAACATACCCGCATTTGTAAAACTTACTGGTGGACCTGAGCCTTCCCTAGAAGCAGAGCTTCTCATATCTGATAATTCACACGTGGTCTGGTTTTGGAATGCATTTTTCCTCTTTGTCTCTTTGTCAAATTTTTACCCTTATCCGCTTTGGCTGCTTTTTTTTTAACCTTCAGGAGGCCCCAGGAAGGGTCCAGAGAGAGCCACACAATGGTCTAGTTCCCCACTCCCTCTTGCGCCCCCTGCTGTAGCAAATGAAGTGCTCATTTCTCCCCCAAAAGATTACACTGTTTTGGAATTCCAGCTCTTTGCACTTGCCATTTTCTCTGACGTTATGATAGCACTCCTTTCCTATCTGTGTAACAAACTCCTATTCAATCTGTGAAACCCCAACTTTGATATTGCTATACTATACTCCTTTCCTTGAGTTCTTCTCCTCAACTTCCATGCTGTAAATTATTTTATAGTTATATTTATCACACTACACTAGTTGTTTATTAACCTATTATCATCCACTAGGCTAAGAATATTCTGAGGATAAATTCATGGTTTTAGCTATTTCTGTATTTTTACAACATTCAATTTACTGACTCATTAGCATTTTACTGTACTATCCTAGAATTGGCAGCTGAGTTTTTCCAGTTTTTACCGGTAGTAATTAACTATGTGATGCACTGAATTTTAAATACAACTTTGTTCTTAAAATGGAATGCTTCCTTAGGGTAGCAAGTGCAGTGGCCCTGAGGCACAAACGACCTTAGTGTGTGTATAGATCAGCAAAAAGGTGGGTGTGGCTAGACTGAGATGAGTGAGCGGGGAAGAGATAGAAGATGAGGTCTAGGAAATAGGCAGAGCCAGATCATGTAGGGTTTTGTAGGTCATAGCAAAGGTTTTGAATTTTATTCTGTGTGATATAAAAAGCCATCGTGGGATTCTGATTAGGAAAGTGGCACAATTAGATTTATTTGTAAAATATACATACCATACTGTAATACTTTTTCTTTCTTTTCTGTTTTTCTTTCCTTCTCTCTCTCTCTTTCCTTCCTCCCTTCTGTCCTCCCTCCCTTCCTCCTTGTCTCCCTTCCTGTCCTTTTTTCCTTCCTTCCTTCCTTCCTTCCTTCCTTCCTTCCTTCCTTCCTTCCTTCTTTCTTTATTCTGGTCTCAAGCGATTTTCCTACCTCAACTTCCTAAAGCACTGGCATTACAGGCAAGAACCACTTGGACCTGGCCCTTGAATTTCAATTTCAAGCATGGCTATTATTAAAAAGTCAAAAATTATGTAGATTTATGTAAAGTATGGTATTGGGAATAATTGACAGCAGGCAGTGGGAGCAGGAAAACCAGCAAAGATGAACCCCTCAGATAGACTTATACCGCTCAGATAGAAAGAGCCACTAGCCTGGCTTTACTATTAATTGGCCGAGTGATGGTTAGAAAAGCATGAGATACCTGCTTCAGTTTTCTGACCTGTGGACAGATCAAATATTAATACTTGAAGAGAGAAAAAATTTGCTGGATTTAAATTTGCCAATTTACAAAAGGTAACTAAACATTTAGTTGCTTGGGTGTTTTTAGGAAAAACACAGCAACCAATTACAGAATTTAAAAAATTTTATGTTTGATAGGTGATATGATTTTCCTGTGTCCCCACCCAAATTTCATCTTGAATTGTAACTCTCACAATTCCCACGTTTCATGGGAAGAACCTGGTGGGAGATAATTGAATCATGGTGGGTGGGGGGTGGGGTCTTTCCTGTGCTGTTCTCCTGAAAGTGAGTAAGTCTCATGAGATCTGATGGTTTTAAAAATGGGAGTTTCCCTGCATAAGCTCTCCTTTTGTCTGATGCCATCCATGTAAGATATGACTTCCTCCTCCTTGTCTTCCAGTTTGATTGTGAGGCCTACCCAGCCACGTGGAACTATAAGTCCATTAAACCTCTCTTTCTTTTGTAAATTGCCCAGTCTCTGGTATGTCTTTATTAGCAGCATGAAAATGGGCTAATACAATAGGTTCAACTGATACACACACACACACACACACACACACACAGAGAGAGAGAGAGAGAGAGAGAGAGTTCTGGTCAGTGCTGGAGGTCCAGATCTAGGTAGAATTGGCCATGAGCACATGAGGAACAGAAGACCTGCATGGACCAGAAGTATGGAAACATCTTCCAGAATCTGAAGCACTGATTTCCCCCCCAAAAAGATCATCAGAGATATATACAAAAAGCAACTTTATTTAGATGTTTTATCATCTAGAAAGAAAGATAGAATATGTTTGCCTTATTACAGTTTAAAATTAAAAACATGAGATGTAGAGTTTTAGTCTTCAAGTATTAAATATACACTTTCCATCTCATTTGGTGGTCAATTAAGAGGGGGCAGTGGTGGAAGTAAAAGAAGGGGTGTGTGATGGTTCATTTTATGTATCAACTTGATTGGGCCATGGGGTGCCCAGATATTTGGTTAAGCATTATTCTGGATGTGTCTGAGGTTGTTACTCAATGAGACTATCATTTGAGTTAGTAGAGTGAGTAGAGAAGATTACTCTCCTCCATGTGGATGGACCTCGTCAAATCAATTGGGAAACTGAAGAGAACAAAAAGGTAAAAATAGGGAGGAATTTTCTCTCTCTGCCCGACTGCTTGGGCTGGAATATTAGTCTTCTCGTGCCCTTGAACTGTAACTTACACCACTGGCTCTCCTGGTTCTTAGGCTGTCAGACATGAACTGGAACTACACCACTAGCTCTCTTGGATCTATATCTTGTTGCCTAGGACAACAAGCAGATCCTAAGATTTCTCAGCCCCCATAACCATGTGAGCCAATTCCAGATGTACATATTTACAGGTTCTGTTTCCTTAGAGAACCCTAACTAATGTGGAAGGTCTAAGAAGAAGCTCAGAGTGTCTAGTAAAAGTAAAACGATGGCATTGAAGGGACATACAGAGGAAGTAAAGAGGGAAAAATAAATAATAGAGAAGGCCAGACACAGAGGCTCTTGCCTGTAATCCTACTACTTTGGGAGGCCAAGGTGGACAAATCCCTTGAGGTCAGAAGTTTGATACCAGCCTGGCCAAAATGGTGAAACCCTTTCTCTACTTAAAACACAGAAATTAGCTGGGTGTAGGGGTAATCCCAGCTAGCTGGGAGGCTGAGACATGAGAATCACTTTAATTCTGGAGGCAGAGGTATTTTTCCTTCTCTCCTTTTGTTTCTTCTTCTTCTTCTTCTTCTTCTTCTTCTTCTTCTTCTTCTTCTTCTTCTTCTTCTTCTTCTTCTTCTTCTTCTTCTTCTTCTTCCTTCTTCTCCTCCTTCTCCTTCTCCCTCTCCCTCTCCCTTTTCTTCTTCTTTTCCTCCTCCTCCTCCTCCTCCTCCTCCTCCTCCTCCTCCTC
>NC_045441.1:15892618-15924418 GCF_002776525.5 Piliocolobus tephrosceles | reverse complement strand
TTCTTCTTCTTCTTCTTCTTCTTCTTCTTCTTCTTCTTCTTCTTCTTCTTCTTCTTCTTCTTCTTCTTCTTCTTCTTCTTCTTCTTCTTCTTCTTCTTCTTCTTCTTCGTCTTCTTTTTCTTCTTCTTCTTCTTCTTCCTCTTCTTCTTCCTCTTCCTCTTCTTCTTCTTGATAGGAACTTGCTCTGTTGCCCAGGTTGGAGTGCAGTGATGCAATCATAGCTCACTGTAGCCTCAATCTCTTGGGGCTCAAGTGATTCTCTTGCCTTAGCCTCCTGAGTAGCAAGGACTAAAGGAACTTGCCACTGCACCAAGCTATTTTTTATTTATTTATTTTTTTAGAGATTGGGTCTTGCTATGCTGCCCAGGTGGCTCTCGATCTCCTAGGCTCAAACAATTCTCCTGCCTCAGCCTCCCAAAGTATTGAGATTATAGGCATGAGCCAGTGCACCTGGCTCCCTATGTACATTTTTTGACTGCATGGAGACCAGCAATTCCCAGGGCCTTCCACTTGATGCCCATCCATTGTCCCTCTGGAGAACTTGTTTCTTTCTCTACCCAGCCTGGGCCATGACATCCATCATTTAAAGTCTTCTTCTTGAGCTCCTCTTTCCCAGGCTCCTGGTCCTCAAGGCTAGTGCCATTCACAACCCTGCAAACTTGAATTAAGACTTGTTTTACTTTTCTCCTTCTCCAGTCTCTGCAATAGACATCATTTCAACAAATACCTATTAAGGACCTATTTTGTGCAGGTATTGGTCTAGATGCAATGGAAACAGCAATGTCTGGCTTCCAAGGGTAAATGTTTCAAGATTCAGGCAGAAGCTGCAAGATTATGACACAGTGTCAGAGGTCTCAGAATGCCACTTCTTCCCCATTCTCTTGGTCAAGAAAGCCAAGTCACGAGTCCAGCCTAGAGTCAAGGGAGGGGAAGGACAGTGTATTAGTTCTTTCTGGCTGTTATAAAAAAATACTATGTACTGGTTGGCTTATAAACAACAGAAATGTGTGTCTTACAGTTCTAGAGCCTGGAAAGCCCAAGCTTAAGGCATTGGCAGATTCAGTGCCCTGGTGAGGGCTTGCTTGCTGGTTCAGTGATGGCATCTTCTAGCTGTGTCCTTATGTGGTGGAGGAGATAAACAAGTTTCCTCTGGGTTTGTTTGTTTGTTTGCTTGCTTGTTTGTTTGGCAGAGTCTTGCTCCATTGCCGGAAGAGATTGCAGTGGTGTGATCCTGGCTCACTGCAACCTCTGCCTCCCAGGTTCAAGTGATTCTACTGCTTCAGCCTCCCGAGTAGCTGGGACTACAGGCAAGCACCACCACGCCCAGCTAATTTTTGTATTTTTAGTAGAGACAGGGTTTCACCATGTTGGCCAGGATGGTTTTGGTCTCTTGACCTCATGATCTGCCCACGTTAGCCTCCCAAAGTCCTGGGATTACAGGTGGGAGCCACCACACCCGGCCATTTGGCTTCCTTTAAAAAGGCAGTAATCCCATTCACAAAGGTGGAGCTCTCCTGATCTAATCATCTCCTAAACACCCCATCTCTTAATACCGCTGTAATGGGAATTAGGTTTCAATGTAAGAATTTTGGTGGGATATAAACAATCAGACCATAGCAAACAGACTTCATTTCTTGATGGAAGAATGGCAAGTACAAACAGTTGGAGAAGTAATTAGTGAAGTCCATCTGGGAGACAAGCAACCACAGCCTCTGTATTAAAGTCCTGCAATACTGCCATACTGAACCAACGGTGGTTCCTTGAACACACAATTCTGTTTCACGTTTATAAACTACAGAACAATTCAGTCCTTCTTGTTCGGATTTTCTCTTTCTCCCTTGTCTGTCAAACTCCTTCTCATTTTTCAAGACAAAGTAGTATATCACAGATCAACTGACTCTTCCGTCTTTGGACTACTGTTACCATTTAAAATGTGTCCTCCCAAAATACATGTTTAAGGAGATGAAGGAATTCATCTCCTGAAGCCTCCCAGCTAGCTGGGATTACAGGCATGCACCACCAAGCCCAAATTTTTGTATTTTTAGAAGAGATGGGGTTTTGCCATGTTAGCCAGGCTGGTCTCAAACTCCTGACCTCAAGATATCTGCCTGCCTTGGCCTCCCAAAGTGCTGGGATTCCAGGCGTGAGCCACCGCATCTGGCCTTCTTTATTATTTATCTTTGCTTTTTCGCTTCCTCTGCATGTCCCTTCACCTCCTTAAATATGTATTTTGGGAGAATATATTTTAACTCCTAAGCCTTAACATCTGTGCATGCGACCTCATCTGGAAATCAAATCTTTTCAGATGTAATGTTAAGATGAGGTTATGAGGTCAAGCCCTAATTCAATATGATTGGTGTCTTTATAAAAAGAGAAGAGAGGACGGGCGTGGTGGCTCACATGCCTGTAATCCCAGCACTTTGGGAGGCCGAAGCTGGCAGATCACCTGAGGTTGGGAGTTCAAGACCAGCCTCACCAAAATGGAGAAACCCTGTGTCTATTAAAAATACAAAATTAGCCAGGCAGGGTGACACATGACTGTAATCCCAGCTACTCGGGAGGCTGAGGCAGGAGAATCTCTTGAATCCGGGAGGCGGAGTTTGCGGTGAGCCAATATTGTGCCATTGCACTCCAGCCTGGGCAACAAAAGCGAAACTCTGTCTCAAAAAAACAAACAAAACAAAACAAAGAGAGAAGAGACACATGCAGAAGGAAGATAGAGTCAGAAACTCGAGTTATACAAGCCAAAGAATGCTAAGGGATGCTAGTGATGCCAGAAGCTAAGAGAAAAACATGGAACTGGTTCTCCCTTATAGTTCAAGAGGGCATGGCCCTGCCAACACCTTGCTTCTGGCTACCAGTGCTGTGAAAGCACACATTTCTGTTGCCTTAAGCTACCCAGCTTGTAATACTTTTCTATGGCAGCACTTGGAAATTAACAGAACTATCAATAGAACCATGTATGTACTTCAAATTTAGAATTTAAAAGACCTGGCAAGCTGTTGATTAGAGGTCAAACAACAACAAAAAAAGAAAAAAGTAAACAAAAGTCTTTATTATACTTACTTTTATAATACAGTAACAGGAGCTATCCTTATTTGTTAAATAAATACTTTTATTAATGCATGAGTAAATGAAATACATTTTAGTAGGGAGACATAACACAAGTGCTTTGCATATATGAGGCATTTGCTTTGTCTCCACATGATTCAGAATTTTATTGACAGAAAATGAGCCTTCAAAAAACATTCAGTTAGTCTTTGTTTACAAGTCTTTAAATGCTCCAACCTGTACACCTATTGCTGTAGTTTGAATATTTGTCCCCTCCAAAACTCATGTTGAAACTTAATCCCCAATGTGGCAGTATTGAGAGGTAGGTCCTTTCAGAGGTGATTGGGTCATGAGGGTTCTGCCCTCATGAATAAATTCATAGATTCATGGATTAATGAGTTATCATGGGAATGGGACTGTTTCCTTTATTATAAGAGGAAGAGAGATGTGAGCTAGCATGCTAAGCCTCCTTCACCATAGGATGCCCTGCACTGCCTTGGGTCTTTGCAGAGAGTCTTCACCAGCAAGAAGGTCCTCCCCAGATGCAGCCCCTTGACTTCGGACTTCTCAGTCTCCATAACTGTAAGAAATACATTCCTTTTCTTTATAAAGTACCCAGCTTCAGGTATTCTGTTAAAAGCAACAGAAAATGGACTAGGACACCTGGAAAGCAAAACTATGCACAGCTGTGGAACCTGAGCCACATTTAAATCCTCATCCACCAAGGGAACCTCAGGAATGTTTTAGCACATGTATGGTCTTAGCCAAATGCTCTATTATGGTTACAGAAAGCCAAAGGCTTTGAAGAATGTGAGAAAGAGCCATGTGATGCTTGATTGCTAGTTTATGACTCTACTCCGAGTTGGTAAGTTTCATGGAACTGGAAGACCTTTTGAGAGCTGCATTGTAATGTCTAGATATGTAGGAACTTTGCCCAGGACTCTGTTAGGTCCCAGGCCCTACCTGGATCCTTAGAGGTTCTCCACTCCAGACACTGGTCTTCTAATATGCTTCTGTATAACCACACTAATTTAAGAGGCTGAGACGTGCTCCTTCATTCCTTTTTTTTTTTTTTTTGAGATGCAGTCTTGCTGTGTTGCTCAGACTGCAGTGCAGTGGCACTATCCGGGCTCACTGAAACCTCCACCTCCCGGATTCAAGCGATTCTCCTGCCTCAGCCTCCTGAGTATCTGGGACTATAGGCACATGCCACCACACCCTGCTAAGTTTTTGTATTTTTAGTAGAGGCAGGGTTTCACCATGTTAGCCAGGATGGTCTCGATCTCCTGACCACATGATCTACCCACCTCGGCCTAACAAAGTGTTGGGATTATAGCCATGAGCCACTGCGCCCAGCCTCCTTCGTTCCTTTAATTTCCTGATATATTCTCCAGGCTCCTTGCCTATTTCATTATGTAGCACTCTCACTTTCCTCAAGAGGAAAGGTAGGTAGTGGCAACCTGGAGAATGGTCCCCACCTTAACCTCTCCTATTAGAAACCTGGCTTATTGGGCTGGGCATCATGGCTCATGCCTGTAATCCAAGCACTTCTGGGAGGCAGAAGAGGGGATATTGCTTGAGCCCAGGAATTGGAGACCAGCCTAGCCAACATAGTGAGACCCTATCTCTACAAAAAAAAAAAAAATTAAAAATGAGCTGGGCATGGTGGTGCATGCCTGTAGTCCCAGCTACCTGGGAGGCTGAGGCACTGGGATTGCTCCAGTACAGGAGTTTGAAGATGCAGTGAGCCATGACTGTGTGACTGCACTCCAGCCTGGACAACAGAGAGAACCCACCCCCGTATCTCAAAAAGCAAGAAAAGGCCAGGGGTGGTGGCTCATACCTGTAATCCCAGCACTTTGGGAGGCCAAGGCGGGTGGATCACCTGACATCAGGAGTTCAAGACCAGCCTGGCCAACAGGGTGAAACCTCGTCTCCACTGAAAATACAAAAATTAGTTAGGCGAAGTGCCACCTGCCTGTAATCCCAGCAACTCGGGGAACTGAGGCAGGATAATCGCTTGAACTAAGAAAGCAGAGGTGGCAGTGAGCCGAGATCATATCACTGTGCTCCAGCCTGGGTGACAGAGCAAGACTCTGTCTCAAAAAAAAAAAGCAACAAAAACCCAAAACTAAGAAGCAGCCTGGCTTGTATCGTTCATGATCCCCTTGGACACCCTTTCGGGTTTACTGATTGGGTTGCAAGGGTGGCTTTGGAAGCATGAGGCCCTTCCAAGCATGTTTATAAGGAAGGAGACTACTCAGATGAACACAGAAGCTTTCATAGACCAAAAAACATAGACACACACAAGACAATGCTTTGTATTACAATGACCTGTTTACACATTTTTCTTCCTCACCAGCAAGAAAATGAACTCACCAGAGCAGAATCTGTCCCTTTTATTTTCTTTCTTTCCATCCTCAGCGCTCGCATAATGCTTGCTCCAAAACAAGTATAAAATAAATGCTGTGGAATGAGTGTTAAGCACAGACATAAACACGCTCACATATTCACACAGGGGCCACACTTGCAAGGTATCTTACTCAGCTTGCTTTAGCCTCATGGGAATGTGTGTGCTGTTTGGCTAACTCAACATGCCTCATACTTGGTGAGCTTAGTGCCGCTATAATTTGTTTATGTGGCACCCATTTTGCACATTTATTTTATGCAGCACTTTGCTATCAAAACAAATAAAAAGCTGGAACAGCTCTATCCCCAAAGGAGAAAACCAACCTTCTTTCCTTCTTCCCGAATATGCAGGAAGTGCCCAGAATATCCTCCCATTCTCTGCCTGTCCCTCCCCTGGAGTTGGTGTCTCGCTCCCCTGCTGGACCGCACCTGCCAGGTGCTTTTTGTCACTACTGGGCAACCGATGAAATTGTGGTCTGAAGCTTTCCTCTCACCTCCCTGGGGACAGGTGAGTTGCAGGTGTCACAGAGCCTCTGTACACGGTAGCTCGTCAGCATTCGAGATTTGTAGCTAACAGCGTAGCTTGAAATATTAACTTTGTAGAATTGTTTGGGGAGGTTCTATTCATTTTACTAGTTTGGATTTGTCTGCAGTGCATCATTCTCTAGAAAGTTTTTGCTATTGAATGTGACAGCCTTCTTTCTTATCAGTGATTATCTTCTTTAATATTAATGAACTACCACAATTGGAGCCTTTCTTTGGGGACTGTGAGTCTGCTGCAGCACCAGCATCTTCCTTACTGAACAGGAATAGCTACTTTGCATCTGCCACAATAATACTGAACTCCAAGTGGCGATGTCTTGAAGGTGGGTGGCTCAGGAGGGACATCAGGATGCTACAAATGAGTAGTAGGACTCAGAGGCCATGAAATGATTAGACGTCTCTCTGTGTTCAAGATTCAGTCAGTCTTTGGCTAGAGTTATGGGTTAGGCAAGGGCTAAAAAATAAATCAAAATTACAGGTTTCATGAGGGTAATAGAGTATCTGACCTACACCAGCCATCCGATCTGGCTATTCTTGAAGTCAGCATAGGATATTCAGAAAAATATAGTCTACAGTCAACAGTGATAAAGATATATCTGTTTCTAGCAGCATGGCAGATTTTATAACCCTCTTGTTTAAAATAGCCAGAAATATTTTATTAGAAGTATTTTTAAAATAATTTCTGAGCTGACAAGCAGTTAAGGAAACCTCAGAGGCTAAACACAAAGGGAAAGGTGTAATTAGAGAATAAAATAGCTTGTTTTGTGGCTTTGGCATTGGAAACATCTACCCCAGAATCTCCTGTGATTTTTAGGTAGTTATAGGGACCTAATGACATAGCTTAGCATCTGGCTTAATGTAGAGGTTAATAGGAACCACCACCCCCCACCCCCAAACACACACAGAATTGTGGTCTCAAAAGACTACGCTATCATTTTAAGAATAAACTAGAAGCTGGGTGCAGTGACTCACGCCTATAATCCCAGCACTTTGGGAGGCTGAGGCGGGTGGATCATGAGGTCAGGAGATTGAGACCATCTGGCTAACACAGTGAAACCCCGTCTCTACTAAAAACAAAACAAAACAAAATTAGCCGGGTGTGGTGGCGGGGGCCTGTAGTCCCAGCTACTCAGGAGGCTGAGGCAGGAAAATGGCACCAACCTGGGAGGCAGAGGTTACAGTGAGCCGAGATCACGCTACTGTACTCCAGCCTGGGCAATAGAGCGAGACTCCTTCTCAAAAAATAAAAAATAAAAAGATAAACTAGAAATAAACTTGCTTCCCATAAGAGAACAAGAAGCAAATTCCTGTATCTGCCTTTGTTATGAGTGGAAGGAACAGACGAATCTGCTTCTGTTTTTCGTTTGTTCATTCTAGAGATAGGATCTCTCTCTGTTACCCAGGCTGGAGTGCAGTGGTATCATCGTAGATCACTGTAACCTCGAACTCCTGGGCTCAAGAGACTCTCCTGCCTTTGCTTCCCGAGGAGCTAGGACTACAGGCCTGCGCCACCATGGCTGGCAAATTTTTTCATTTTTTGTATCAACAGGATCTTGCTATGTTGCCCAGGCTGGTCTAAAACTGCTGGGCCCAAGTGATCCTCTCGCCTTGGCCTTCCAAAATGTTCAGATTACAGGTGTGAACCACTGCTCGCAGTCTAAATTTCTCTTTGAATGTGCAATTACAAATTGGCCTTCCTGTAGATTTGCAGCCTCAGCTTACCCTACCTGGTTGGCCTAAAATTCTTCAAGCTGAGAATGTATTTTAAAGAGATGCTGAGTTGGTAGTGTCTCCTAGATACCCAGTGGAAACTTAAATAAAACTTTGTAGAGTGGTCTTTATAAGAGGGTCTCAAAGTATATCCATTGATAACATTCCATGGACGATGAGTTTATAGTCAATATTTATGAAATATACAAGGAAGCACCATAGTCTGAGTCAGCAGAAGCCATAGACAAAACCACAGAATCAGGTGTCCTAATATTCAAACACCACAATTATCATCAGACAAGAATATGAAATAACTGTAATTCATATGTTTTTTAAAAAAGGAGATTTGGATTGTGGCTATAAAATAAGAAGCTGCAGAGGTGGCTGAGAAGATTTAAAAACTGAACAGATAGAATTTCTAGATGGTAGTTTCTATTGAAGTTTTAGCAGCCTGTGCTACACCGCTTTCAAGATTGAGCCCACATTTGAGGCAAATCTACACGAAGATGGGAGGCTCACCCAGATGTAGAGGTCATCGCTCCTCCACAAACTGCCTGCTTTTGGTTGCTTTACAAAATCCTGGAGTAGTGTGTGTGCGTGTGTGTGTGTGTGTGTGTTCCGGGGTTTATAGTTGTAATTAGCAGGAAGAATGGGCCGTAAGTGGAGTACCTCACCACAGTAAAACCAAAACTCCCTACCATCACACAACTATTAACTAATCCATAGACTTTATGAAAATTTCTTGAACTATGCAACTAATGTCCTCTTTCTGGTCTGGGGCCCAAACCAAGATTACATACTGTATTTAGCTTTTATGGCTCTTGAGCCTCTTACAACCTAGGACATGTCCTCAGGCTTTCTTTGTCTTATATAGACTGGACACTTTTGGTAAGTTTTAGGCAGATACTTTGTAGAATGTCCCTCAATTAGATTTGTTGAATGTTCCTGCTTTTATTCAGGCTCTGTATTTTCAGTGAGTTACACAAGTGATGTTATATCTTTCTCAGTGCATCATCTCAGGAGGCACATAGTGTTGACACATCTCAGCTGGTAAAGCTAATTTTGGTCTTTTGGTTAAAGTATTATCTTTCAGATATTTCCATTGTAAAATTTTTTTCCCTTTCTCATTTTTCCCACTTGTCTTATGGGGAAATACCTTTTGAGGCAAAAAAAATATCATTTTCTCATATTTTCACACATACTTTTATTGGATATGAAATGTAATAAATCCTTCACTTGTTGCTAGTAAATGTAAAATTGAGAATGAATATAGAACTACCAGTCATTCCACCAGAGGATTTTTTAAATTTTATTTTTAAATTGATACATCATAGACACACATATTTTCAGGGTATATAGGATAATTTAATACATTTATACAATTTGTAAAGATCAAACTAGTGGAATTAGGATATCCATCACTATAAATATGTGTCTTTTCTTTATGCTGGATACATTTTTATTTTTCTAGCTATTTTGAAATATATAATATTTTCAAAATATTGGTCCATGAAACACTAGGTCTCATTTCTTCTATCAAACTATGTTTGCACCTAGTAATTAAGCTCTTTTCATCCCTTCCCCGACAATTTCTGGCCCCCGATAACCACCAATCTACTTCCTATCTTCATCAGATCTGCTTTTTTAAGCTCCCACATACAAGTGAGAACATGCAATCTTTGTCTTTCTGTGCCTGTCTTATTTCACTTAACGTAGTAACCTCCAGTTTCATCCATGTTGCTGCAAGTAATAGGATTTTATTCTTTTTTATGACTGCATAATATTCCATTGTGTATATGCACCACATTTTCTTTATCCATTCATTCATTGATGGGCAGGTAGGTTAATTCTGTATTTGGGCTATAGTGAATAGTGCTACAATAACCATGGGAGTGCAAATATCTCTTCAGTATATTGATTTCCTTTTCTTTGAGTATACTGATTTCCTTTTCTTTGGATATATACCCAATAGTGGAATTGCTGGATCATATGGTAGCTCTATTTTTAGCTTTTTGAGGACCTCTCATACAGCTTTTCATGGTAGCTATACTGACTTACCTACCCATTAACAGTGTACTGGAGTTCCCCTTTCTCCACATCTGAGATTTTTTAAAAAATTGATGAATGTGACATACTAATAGGGGAGAATGCTGTATTTACTCATGCCATCACCAAAAGGTTGGCCTTGATAAAGAAATAATAGTCAACACTTGAATAGTTGGAACACCATTCTAAGATAGGTTGGGGACAGTTTCTTACCCACTAGGACTCATTTTATGACCAATAGAGGATGCCACTTATCACACCGTCACCATCAGCATGATCATCCTCTTCATCATGTAGTGCTAGCTAATAACTCTTCAATCATATAATCCTTACAACATCTTTATGAAGTCTGACTCTCTGGAAAACAGGCTGTGATGGAGAGCTGCATGCTGGAACTTTTGGGGGGGAATACCCTGAGGATCAAGACCTTTTGGGGAGTGAAGTGTAGAGGATAGGGCAGTGGGAGATGTTAGGCTGTGATGCAGTTGTAGGAGATGCCTCACCTTATTCTGTGGGATCTCTGATGCAGGGAAGGAAGCATTTTCAGAATTTCCCAGCTTTAGGCAGAGAGATAAATCATTATATCTCACTTTGACCAGCCATTCAAGGTTGACTGGTGCAAAAGTAATTGTGGTTTTGGACTGTGAATTTTTTTAATCAAAATAGGAACCAATACAATCAACACATTTTTTGCCAATGAGAAATAAGTTTGTTTATTCCTGGAGCATAAAAATCTGTGCTTCGGGATTCAACAAACTCTTGGGAAGCATTTTCTGCATCCTGCTGGTTGTGGAAGTGCTTTCCCTGCAAAAAGTTGTCAAGACGCTTGAAGAAGTGGTAGTTGGTTGGCAAGAGGTCAGGTGAATACGGTGGATGAGGCAAAAGTGCATAGACCAATTTGTTCAACTTTTGAAGCATTGGTTGTGTGACTTGTGGTGGGCCATCATTAAGGAGAAGAATTGGGCCCTTTCTGTTGACCAGTGCCAGCTGCAGGCATTGCAGTGTTCTGTACATCTCATCGATTTGCTGAGCATACTTCTCAGATGTAATGGTTTCGCCAGGATTCAGAAGTCTGTAGTGGATCAGACCAAGAGCAGACCACCAAACAGTAACCATTACCTTTTTTTGGTACAAGTTTGGCTTTGGGAAGAGCTTTGGAGCTTCTTCTCAGTCCAGCCCCTGAGCTGGTCATCACTGGTGGTCGTATAAAATCCACTTTTATTGCACGTCACAATCTGATTAAGAAATGGTTCATTGTTGTTGCATAGGAATAAGAGAAGACACAATAAAATGACAATTTTTTTTTTATTTTTGGTCAGCTCATGAGGCATCCACTTATGGAGATTCTTCACCTGTCCAATTCACCTCAAATGCTGAATGACTGTAAGTTGGTGGACATTGAATTCTTCAGCAACTTCTCATGTAGTTGTAAAAGGATCAGCTTGGAAGATTGTTCTCAATTGGTTGTTGTCAACTTCCGATGGCTGACCACTAGACTCCTCATCTTCACGCTCATCTCCTTTGCAAAACTTCTTGGACCACCACTGTACTGCACATTTGTTACCCGTTCCCAGGCCAAATGCGTTGTTGATGTTGCGAGTTGTCTCTGCTGCTTTACGAACCATTTTGAACTCGGATAAGAAAATCGCTCAAATTTGCTTTTTGTCTAACATCATTTCCATAGTCTAACATAAATATAAAATAAACAGCAAGTAATAAGTCATTAGCAAAAAAAGTGAGAAATGCCATTAAAATGATGTATAATATAATCACATTTATTTAAGAACGTATTCCAGTATCAAACGGCAAATTTCAACAATGCAAAAACCGCAATTATATTCACACCAACCTAATACACAGACTGCCTTAGAAAGGGGGTATGAACTTGGACTATGCTGATCTATTTGACTCAGCAAGTTCCAAAGAGACACTCCTCTGAAATCCATCAGCTGCCAACACTACGAGCTGGGGGAATGAATGTCTCAGCAGAAGAGGGAGTTTCTTGGTGACACACTATATTATGCATTTTACAGCATTTCTTTCTTTCCTTTTCTTTTTCTTTTTTTTTTTTTTATTTGTTGAGACAGAGTCTCACTCTGTTGCCTTGGCTAGGGGGCAGTGGTGCAGTCTCAGTTCACTGTAACCTCTGCTTCCCAGGTTCAAGTGACTCTCCTGCCTCAGCCTCCCAAGTAGCTGGGATTACAGGCGCGCACCACCACGCCTGGCTAATTTTTGTATCTGTAGTAGAGATGGGGTTTCACCATGTTGGCCAGGCTGGTCTCCAACTCCTGACCTCAGATGATCCACCTGCCTCAACCTCCCAAAGTGCTGGGATTACAGGCATGAGCCACTGCACCCAGCAATATAGGCATTACTATTATCATCTGACTTTCTATATAAGGAAACTGAGACTCAGAGAGATTAAATCATTTTCTCAATGTCACAGAGTCATTAAGAGAGTCAGAATTTCAACTCAGGCTGTCTGGGGTAAGAATCAGCGCTCGTAACCACTACGTTAGATTGCTTCTAAGGGGGGGAAGGGGCTCATGTACAGAATGCTCAGGTTTGTTACATAGGTAAACGTGTGCCATGGTGGTTTGCTGCACAGACCATCCCATCACCCAGGTATTAAGCTCAGTATCTATTAGCTATTCTTCCTGATCCTCTCCTTCCTCCCACCCCCAACCTTTAACAGACCCCAGTATGTATTGCTCCCAGCATGTGTCCGTGGGTTCTTGTCATTTAGCTCCCACTTATAAGTGAAAACGTGGTATTTGCTTTTCTGTTGTTGCGTTAGTTTGCTAAGGATAATGGCCTCCAGTTCCATCCATGGTCCTGCAAAGGACATGACCTCATTCCTTTTTATGGTTGCATGGTATTCCATATGTATATGTACCACGTTTCTTTATTCAGTCTATCATTGATGGGTATTAAGGTTAATTCCATGTCTTTGCTACTGTGACTAGTGCTGCAATGAACATACAAGTGCACGTGTTTTTATAATAGAATGATTTCTATTCCTTTGAGTGTATACCTAGTAATGGGATTGCTGAGTCGAATGGTATTTCTGCCTCTAGATCTTTGAGGAATTGCTACACTATCTTCCATGATGGTTGAAATAATTTACATTCAGTCTGTGATAATTTTCAGTGAGTACCAATGTTCTGAGTTTCCCTTGTTCTTGTGGCCATGACAAGCCTGGATGCCCTCTCCTGCTTCCTTCCACAAGGAGGCTTAAGTCATGGCTATCATTGCTTGTGTTTTAAGTACCTTATTGATAGGTCTTTGACGTACCATTTTAGATGTGCTGTATATTTTTTGTAGAGGACTCAGGGGAATGAAACATTAAGCCACTACCACTGTCTTCTAGAATCCCACCCAAGTCATTGAATTATTATCCAGCAAATAGTCACCCTCTCCCTCACCAGCTCCAAAGGGGAAGCATACATTCCTTCTCTGTTGACATTTGGCTTGGCTGTGTGATTTGCTTTGGCCAGGGCAGAGTGAGTGAAAGTGACAATTTTGCAATTCTGACTCTAAGTTTGCATTTAAGACAGTTTAACACACATTGTGTGTTTTTGCTCACCCCTTTGGGAGCTTCTGACCTTCACAATGAGAAGAACGTGACCCAAGCAATCACTGCACCTCTGGCTGGGGCCCCACAGTAAGACATGTGGAATGGAGTCATCACAGCCAATCCCCAGGCCTATGAGCATGAAAACATGAGGTATTTGCTGCATATCATTAAGTTATGGGGCCATTTGTTATCCAGCATTATTGTGGCAGTTGCTGATGAATACACTCCATCTATTTATTTATTTATTTATCTATTTATTCATTTATTTATTTATTCATTTATTTATTTGAGATGAAGTCTTGCTCTGTTGCCTAGGCTGGAGTGCAGAGACACAGTCTCGGCTCACTGCAGCCTCCACCTCCTGGGTTCAAGCGATTCTCCTGCCTCAGTCTCCTGACTAGCTGGGACTACAGGTGCACACCATGTCCAGCTAATTTTTGTATTTTTAATAGAGATGGGGTTTTACCATGATGTCCAGGCTAGTCTGGAACTCCTGACCTCAGGTGATCTGCCCACCTTGGCCTCCCACAATTCTGGGATTACAACATGACCACCGCACCTGGCCCACTCCACTTATTTTTGATGACTGATGTGTGTATCATGAAATAGAGTAAGGATTGACAAATCCATTCTACTTACTGTTTTTATAAGGCCCTAAAACTAAAAACCAGCAGTTATATTATTAAAGGTTATAATTTTCCTTTTAAAAAAATGACAGAGATTGTCTGTGGCCCACAAAGCCTAAAATATTTAACACTCAGCCCTTTAGAGAAAAAATGTGCCAAGTCCTAAAGTAGAGCAAAGAGCATGAAACCCAGAGCAAGAGACTTGGGTTCTCTATGCACTGACGTAGGGTATGGAACCCTCAGTTTCCCTGTATGTACAATGAGCTGGTTGGACTACAAGGTCCCTTCAGTTCTAAGATTTTGCGTGAAATCTAAAAGATTATTACATGGGAAGTGTTTGTTTTGATGCTATCAGCACCCTCACACATGTATAAGCTCTAACAAATAATAATTATAAAAAGGAGCTATGAAGATGTTTCCATCACAAAGGCAAAATTCCCTGGAGAAGACACAGGTTCAGCTGAGAAATGGGAAGTGGTGTGAAGGGAGAATTCTGAGGCTGTGGAGCTCCTGGATGTGCACCAAGCATTCATTAGCCTTGTTTGCTACCTAAGGGGAGCTTTGTGACTCAGACTACGAATCTCTCATCTCTGACTAACTAGCAAAAGAATGAAAGAAAAAAAGAAACATGGCATGCGTGTATGTGTGTAGAACATCTGATTTGACTATAGCAGCGAGCACTTGGTCTTTTGTGAATTGATGTGATTTAGAGACGCCTACAAAATAGAAGTATGGTACTTCAGGAAGAGATGAATAAAATACCAGTGTTTTATTGGAATGGTGCTGTGCCGCTGAAAAATTGTTGAGTTTTGGAAATGGAGAAATTGCATCTTTCAGCATGTCAGCATGTGAGAGTGTACCTTGGAACTATGCTATTTGGCTGCACTTCAGCTCATATTAAGCATACCTAATATTTTCCTGTCTCCCTGCCTTTTTATGCTGAGTTGGAAAAGTATTTGGGGAAAGTCTCGACCAGCAGACTTGGTGTCTTGGCTTTTGGAGCGAAGCAAATCTCATTCTATCCTTGATGCTCTTCCAAATATATGATTTAACGTCCTCTCTCTCTTGGAGGGAAATTCAATCCATTTTAATATTGTGTAAAAAATGTTGAATGATTGAAATGCTAACACATATCCTTCCAACCAACACTTTGTATGAAGAACATCTGCTTGGAAGTTTTTTTGCTCAAAGTATTGAAGGGAAGAAATGCTCCATCCTCAGAGAACAGACATTTATCTTTTGAAGAAGGTAAATAGATCTGGAGATCATTCATTAGGTCCAAGGTGTATTTCTTCTTCCTGAATATATAACCCAGGAACATTCTTTCCTTCTTTTATTGACATTTTACCTTTGTATTGGAAATAGCCAAAGTGTAATGTTCCATATCAAATCAAGTGTGACAATGTAATATTTTCAGTGTGGAAATTATTTGGATAAAGACTCAACTTGTGGTAAAAGGCCTACTTTCTGTCCAACTTTCTAAATAGGTTCATATTGTCTTCGCAGCTGAATAAAACTCCGTCTCTTATTGTGAGAGGATAACACGTCATAGTTAATAACTTTTCCAATTCTAAATTAGAAATGACTGAATTGCAAAGGTTTTGCTACAACCCTTCAGTCAAATGGATTCTTTCAGAAAGGGAGAAAGATAGATAACAGATGACTTAAAAAAATTGTTTTCAATAGCACTGGACAGGCTATGGACCTCTTTCTTTCTTTCTTTCTTTCTTTCTTTCTTTCTTTCTTTCTTTCTTTCTTTCTTTCCTTCTTTCTTTCTTCCTTTTCTTTTCTTTTCTTTCTTTTTTTTTGATTTTAGATAGGATCTTTCTCTGTTTCCCAGGCTGGGGTGCAGTAGTGTGATCACAGCTCACTGCAGCCTCTACCTCCTGGATTCCAGCAATCTTCCAGCCTCAACCTCTCAAGTAGCTAGGACTACAGGTGCACATCACCATGCCTGGCTAATTTTTATTTTTATTTGTTTGGAGAGACAGGGTCTTGCTATATTGCCCAGGCTGGGCTTCAGCGCCTAGACTCAAGCAATCCTCCCTCCTCAGCCTCCAAAGTGCTGGGATTACAGGCATGAGCCACCGTGCCTGGCCCACGGACCCTTTCCTTAGTGATGTTTTGGTAACTCGTGGTGAACAAACAGAGAAGCTGGAAAGATAATGTAAGGTGAGGGGAAATATAATTTATATATATATATATGTCCCACGGAGAGGACTGGATGAATAAAGCCTTCACCAAGTCCCCAGTCCCTTGTATAGCCCTTTTGAGAATATCATATCATCTAGTCTGACCCTGTGGGTCACTCCTACCTTGCTTCAATGGGCTGTGTTCCCACTGTGCTTGCCAGAGCCCCGCAAACAGGACTCAGAAAATACAAGAGCAAGGGACATGCCTTTGAAATTGCAGTGTGGAAAGTTTAGGACCACAGAAAGAAGTTCCACTTCACAGAGTGAAGAACTCCATTCAAAGAGGGAGAACTAGGAAAAAATACTTATAAATGTTCCTTTTATGCTTGGCTCAGGGCACTTTGCTGAGCGGTGGAGCAAATTTTAAAGTGATTGAGTCTGGCTGGGAAACATCAATGGTGCGATTATCAATATTAGAGCTGGAAGGTAAGGAATGGTTTCACATTCTTGCTCACATAACGCCACCTAAGGTGGCTTGATTGAATTGATCCAGGAATTGTGTATTTATATCTATAAAAGGTAGATTTTATAAATAAATCTACCTTTTTTTTTTTGAAACAGGGTGTCATTCTGTCACCCAGGCTGGAGTGCAGTGGTGCAATCATAGCTTACTGCAGCCTCGAACTCCTGGGCTCAAGCGATCTCTCCTGCCTTGGCCTTGCAAAGTGCTGGGACTACAGGTGTGAGCCATGAACCCGGCCTCAGTGAGTATTTTTGATTGCACAGTACAGGAACTGACTGTGGATAACTTAAGAAGAAAGAGAAAAATTTGTGAACAGAGATTGCGAACAGAGATAGCTCAGAGAATTATGAGAAGACTGAATAACAAAATCAGCAGAGATGAAAGGAGGCCAGCAGCCCTGCGTTCAGCCAAGGTCCACCAAGATCCTGTTGGGATATTAATCAGTCCTGAAAAAGGAACAGGATTTTGCCATGTGTCACAGCAGGGATGAGCTTAGAGAATAATATGCTGAATGAAATAAGACAATCATGGGAAAAACATTGCATAATCTCACTTATATATAAGTGGAATCTGAAAAAAAAACTTAGATATACAGACATAGAGAACAAAAGAGTCATTACGCATTGGAGCGGGGCTGGAGAGCACATGGTGGGAGGAAATGGGGAGGTGTAGGTCTGAGGATAGAAGATAGCAGGTATGTAGGCTAAACAAGTCTAGAGATACGATGCACACATGAGGACTATAGGTAATAACATTGCACTTTATTGGGATTCATGCTATTAGATTGGTGCAAAAGTAATTGTGGGTTCTGCCCTAACTTTTAATGGCAAAAATAGCAATTACTTTTGCCCCAACCTAATAAACGAGGAGGATTTTAGCTGCTGTTGCCATAACAATGACAAAAAAAAAAAAAAGAGCAACTGTGAGATGATGATGGATACGTTAGCTTGCTTTATGTTGTATACAAAAAGAAATATGGGCAGGGCATGAAGGCTCATACCTGTAATCCTAGCACTTTGGGAGGCCAAGGTGGGTGGATCACTTGAGCTCAGGAGTTTGAGACCAGCCTGGGCAATGTGGCGAGACCCTTGCCTCTACTAAAAATGCAAAAAAGATAGCCAGGCGTGGTGGTCCCAGCTACTCAGGTGGCTGAGGTGGGAGGATTGCCAGAACCCAGGAGGCAGAGGTTAAAGATGAACGTTGAGGCATTGATCAAGAAAGACTGGCATGCCAAAAGCTAAACTGTAGGTTAATGGGAGGAATCAGAGGACTCTGGTGATAGACAAATGCCAAATCCTTGCTCAGTATCCCCTTCCAGCCAGAGAGGTATCTTCCTCTATGTTGAAGAGGCTCTTTATCCCTTTTTAATGACCCTGTTGACCAGAGTTTTCAGAACTTTAGAGTCCAATGCTATCATCCCCTACGGTGTCAATTACAATGTCAGAACTGTAAGAAGAATGAAAATACAACAAAAGAATGACAGGAATTGACAACTTACAAAATAAAAAAATAGAAATAGACATGCAAATGGATATCATAAGAGCTTGAACCAGAAACATATCCCACAATACTAGATCAATCTTCATTTGCTGATATGAGGGAACTCATCAGAAATTCTGGATTTCATTTTCTAGTTCAAAGCCTGGTAGTAGTTCTAATTTGTGGTTCCTCTTGTTGGTTGATTGAAATGTGGACTCAATATTTGCCCACTCTGAATAAGCTTTAGATATGAGAAAACACTTGATATAATAAAATACTTCGGGTCATAGGAATTTTGCAGTGGACTTACCATGTGTTTTCTAAGTAACTCTAATAAAATCACGAACAAGAGAAATCTTACTCTTGGCTTTCTACAAAGAGACCTGTAACAATTTACCAGGCTAAATGTATTGGCTGTCTCAATATTATTAAACACTGGCTCTGCATTAGTAGTAATCCTGGGGATATAGACTATCATTATATTCCAACAGTTGGAGTGGAGTTTTAACCCAGGTCCATTGCACTAATGTCTACTGGGTTCCTAAAACGTCGCGGCAGTTATTTTTCCAATTTGTGTGTGTTGAAATCGTGATCCCCACGCATTGATATAATTATCTTTGGCAATTAGAAGGATGGGCCAAATAGATGTCCCTGAAGTTTCTCTTTCTTAGCCAAATGGCAAATCATTCCTGAAAAAAATAAAAAAGAATAGTGTCACTGACAAGGACATGAAACAGTAGAGGCTTGGCGTATGCCAGGGATGGATGTGTTTCAAAGAATGACAATAGATTATCGTAAATTGAAGCAGATGGTCACTCCAGTCGCTGTTGCTGGTTCTGATGTCGTTTTCTTAGTCAGTTGGTTACTGGTCTGAAGAATGTTTTATTTCTATGTAATTAAGCACATCACAAGCAGCTTTCTTCCTCCTGTTAGGGTCATCAGCACATCTTCATAATCTTGCCTCAAGTATAAATCATTTATCTGAATCTGTGCTCTGTAATTTATTCTACAGAGACATTAATTATCTTATGAATGGGTTTGCTGCTCTGATATGTTAAGATTGATAAAAGCTGAAGACAAGGACACTTCATTCGCTAAGGCAATAGAAAATCCATTGTAGGGGTTCTAGTATCTTTGAGATGCTTGACAGTGACTATCTTCTGTAGACCAGGGTTGATGATAGAGGAACTTCACTTCCTAATATAAAGAGGGATGATGAGATTGTGAGGAAGCAGAAACAGCCGGCCACACTTAACCATCAGAGGCCAGGTTGATATGGTGGCTGTGCTGGGCAGGAAGGCTGACATGACAGTCAAGGTACCCAGACCTGCAGGTATCTATTTAAATGGTTAATCATGGTGATCCTAAGGGTGAAACAGATGGGAAGCTGGCTAAGGTGTTGCTGAATTTGTGTCATCTGGAGAAAACTAGATTTGGTGAGTGGAAGGCTCACAACAGTTTCCAGATCTAAGTCAGGTCATAAACCCAGAGCCTATTGATTGAAGGGGAGGCGGGGTGTCTGTGAGGCAAGTATCTACAAAATCACTATGAATCTATCAATCTATCTGTCTGTCAATCTATTATCTACCTATCTATCTATCTAGCTAGCTAGCTACTATCAATCTATATCTATCTATTTCTGGCCATCTATCATATCCCTCTACATCTCTGTATCTATCTCTCTATCTCTCCATCTCTCCTATCTATTTAGTTTATCATCTATCTAATCACCTATCATCTCCCTCTATATATCTGTCTTCTATCTATCCATTTATCTGTGACTATCTAATCTATCAATATCTATGTCTATCTCCATCTTTAAATCTGTCTTGAAATTGATAAATTGATCTTTGATTTTTTTTTTTAAACAAATTCTCATTCTGTTGCCCAGGCTGAAGTACAGTGGCACAATCTCGGCTCACTGCCACCTCTGCCTCCAAGGTTGAAGCGATTCTCCTGCCTCAGCCTCCCGAGTAGTGGGAATTACAGGCAGCTGCCACCAGGCCTGGCCATTTTTTGTATTTTTAGGAGAGATGAGGTTTTGCCATGTTGGCCAGGCTGCTCTCAAACTCCTGGCCTCAGGTGATCTGCCCACCTCGGCCTCCCAAACTGCTGGGGTTACAGGCATGAGACACTACACCCAGCTAATCTTTATTTCTTTGTCAAGGTAACTATACACTGGGAAAAGGAGAATGCCTACACTTTTTCAGTTCTGTTAGATACAATGTGAAACTGATGCCAGGGGACCTGATATGTCCTCCTGATCTCATAGTTAGAATTTTTGCCCCTAACAAATTGAGTTTATTAGGCCCTCAGATCTACCTGTGATTATTTCATCAGTTTCCCAAAGTATAATTGGAATTGATATATTTAGGAAATGATAAAATTCTCCATTTTATTGTCTTATGTGTGCATTAGGGTCACTATATTTTCGGGCCAAATCAGAGCCTCTGTGACATATTCTAAAGCAACACTTAATTCCTAGAGGAATTGCAGAGATTAGTGCCAACAACAGTATTTAAATGATACAGTGATGATAGTAGTTCTTATCATACTTCCTTTCTATAAGCTATTCTGGCCTCTGAAAAACCAGATAAATCTTGACAGATGATGATAGACTATAAACTTAATAAGGTGATAACCCCAAATACAGCTGCTGTGCCACTTGGGGTGTGTTCACTGAACAGATCAATATAGCCTCTGCATTTTGTCAGGCAGTTTTCGATTTAGTGAATGCTTTTTTCTTGATACCCATTAGTAAGAGGACCAAAGTCAGTTTACACATAGATGGCAAGGACAGCAGTATACCTTCTCCTTTGTATATCAAGGCTATGCAACCTTCCTGTTTGCTGTCTGATATGGTTTGGCTGTGTCCCTACTCAAATCTCACCTTGAATTATAATAATTCCCACGTGTCACAGGTGGGGCCAGGTGGAGATAATTGAATCATGGAGGTGGTTTCCCCCATACTGTTCTCATGGTAGTGAATAAATCTCATGAGATCTCATCATTTTATACATGGGAGTTTCCCTGCACAAGTTCTCTTGCCTTCTGCCATGTAAGACGTGTCTTTGCTCCTCCTTTGCCTTCTGCCATGGTTGTGAGGCCTCCCCAGCCACATGGATCTGCGAGTCCATTAAAGCTCTTTCCTTTATAAATTGCTCAGTCTCAGATACGTCTTTATTAGCAGTGTGAGAACAGACTAATACACTGTTATAATGCAAGCTGTAGAGATTTTGATCATCTTAACATTCCATAGACACTGGTCCCAAATATTTTGGACATTGCACCATGTTAACCCAATTAAGTAATTAGTATTATGGATATTTTAGTTAGTATTATGGATATTAAGTAGTTAGTATTACGGATATTTTGACAAGGCGTATGCATTCTGGAGTGAGGAAATCATCCCCACTAAGGTACCTGTAACATCTCTGTAGATTTAGATACTCAGGGCATGAAGATTATTCTTTCTAAGATTAAAAGATAAGCTACTCTTCCTCGTCTCTTCCTTGTAAATGAAGAGACACAGCTCTTGGCAGGCTTCTGGATATTGGAGGCAGCATATATTGCCCTTGTGAATACTGTTCTAACCTATTCACCATGTCACCTCACATATTGCCAGTTTTGAGTGGGACACAGAGTAACAAAAGATGCTGCACTAAGTTTAGGACTACAGTCCAAGCTGACATGCCATATGGCCATGCAATCCAGTTGATGCAATAATGTTGAAGATACCCTCATTAGGTAAGGATCCTGGGAGGAGCCCCTGAAAGCCCCTAAAGGGAGGTATCAGCATAGACCCTTAGAGTTCTGGGAGAAAACCACGACTTTCAGAGCAGAAGACCACTGCCGTGTGAAGCACTTCTTCCGGTTCTCTTGAGATCACATGGTTTCAGCTCTTTGCTTTGTTGCAGCTGGCATGACAATGACCAATTTCAGCAGGGCTCACATGATCCCATGACCTGGATCTGTGTCTGAGTCTATGGCTGTTCCTACCCCTTCTTGTAGAGAAGGGAAATCTCCCTAAAGAGTAAAACATCAAGCAATATTTCTCACCCACTTTGAAAAGTCAAGGTGATTTAGCAGTTGATGAGAACAAGAGTGGAATATCGATGTCAGGCGTTCGGGGGAAGTTATGTGAGTGAGTTTCCCTGAATTGACTCAGAATGTAAAGAATATGTGTGTCTCACGTGAAGGCTCACAAAAGACCTTACTGAAAAGCTTTCAATAATTAGGAAGATGTCAGTCATCTCCTGCCTTAGTGCTTGCTTAATGAGCTCAGGTGTGTAATGTCTACAGGGGCAACAGTATAGGCTGTGCATTGCTGAAGAACTTGGACTTAACCTGTTCAAGTTTGACTTGGCTTCTGCCACTGCTGTGTGGCCAATGTGTGTGCAACCGGTCATCAACAGTAAGTTCCAGGATGGCAACAGACCTAGTGGTGGACAGCGGCCAATAACATGGTGATTTGTTGATTTTTTATTAGACTTCTTATTTTTTTCCTAAAGTGGGATGCAATCTTTCTTCACTGAATAGACACTTACATTGGATCTAGACTTTTTTTTGTCCATTATTCTGTTGTCAGTAATAGCATCTGTGGGCTTCCTAAATGTCTTATACACTGACATGATTGCACAATCAACATTTGCTCCTGCACAGGTAACTCTGTAGTGAAAGAAACAAGATAATGGGCTGAGAGCCATGGCAGTCATTGGTCTTATCAGGTACTCTGAGGTAACAAGCTCTGTAGAACAGTGGAAAGGCCTGTCAAAGATTTAGCAATGACACTAAGTGAGAAACCATCTCGAGCAACAACAAGGTGATTGAATCTGTTTATCCAGGAGAAATAAGATTGCTGCTGCTGAGGAGAGTGCGGGATGTGGTTAAAACCTTGCATGCAGCCAGGTGTAGTGACTCATGCCAGTAATCCCAGCACTTTGGGAAGCCGAGGTGGGTGGATCACAAGGTCAGGAGATGGAGACCATCCTGGCTAACACGATGAAACCCCGTCTCTACTAAAAATACAAAACATTAGCCAGGCGTGGTAGCACGTGCCTGTAGTCCCAGACACTGGGGAGGCTGAGGCAGGAGAATTGCTTGAACCCGGGAGGCAGAGGTTGCAGTAAGCAGATATTGCGCCACTGCACTCCAGCCTGGGCGACAGAGCAAGACACTGTCTCAAACGAACAAACAAACTTTGCATGCTATTCATACTTGTATATCTACAGCGTCTCCCTGTAGGGAGGGCCACCAACGACCCAGGGATCTCAGGAATGAGGCTTTAGATCCTCTTCAAGTACAGAAACTTACATCTGTACAATTTCATCTATTTTGCAAATGTGATGAAAGTCTGAGTGTTATAAGGACTAAGTGATTGTTTTGCCTGTCAAGGGGAATTTGACCTCAGGTCTTCCATAACAAAGCTAAATAATATCACCAATGAAACTGATTTCCTTCATGGGGTTAGAGTGCAGATGTGAATGTATTTTTAATACACAAAGAAAATAATTACAGTTGTTACACAAAACAATTTTTTTTTAGACAGGGTCTTGCTCTGTCTCCCAGGCTGGACTGCAGTGGTGCAATCTTGGCTCACTGCAGCCTAGACTTCCTGTACTCAAGTGATCCTCCAGCCTGGGCCTCCCTAGTAGCTGAGACTACAGGCACATACCACCATGCCCAGCTAATTTTGTTTGCTTTTTGTAGAGTCAGGGTCTCACTATGTTGCCCAGGCTGGTCTGATAAACTCCTGGGCTCAAGCAGTCTTCCCAGCTTGAACTCCCAAAGTGCTAGGATTATAGGCATGAGCTACTGAGCCCAGCCCAGCACAATTTATAATGGATACATGATAATAGAAAGGACGGCTATATATTAATAGGCATTATATCAATGAGGTGGTGGTCTCTGATGAGATTTCTGGCCATTGAGTTCCAAATTTCCTTCGTTTAGGATGTTCCTCATTGTGAAAACCAAAGGATGCAGATATTTTCTCTCCCCACTTTCCAGAAACTAGGGCATGAAATGTGCCCCATGCTAGCATGTTTAGATAATAAGGCCCAATACTTTGACTCTTGAAGGAGTGATACAAATAAATACATAGGAAAAAGAATTTCCTGGTCCCAGTGACAGGCCAGAGTAAAGTTGTACTGTCACGGCAAATTTAGTAGTGGAGACACCAGTATCACCCTAATCAAATTGCCAGGCTATGCTCTGGCCTGCTTCTGTGTTCCTATCTCCTGAAATTGGTGCCCCAATAAATTCATTTTCTATGTAAGTGATCCAGCATTGTTTCCATTATTTGCAGCCAAGAAACCAAAAACAGATAAAGAATTAGGCCATTGCAAGTCCATGTGATTCAGGTTCTTGTTTGTTTGTTTGTTTGTTTTTGAGACAAAGTCTCACTGTGTTGCCTAGGCTGGAGTGCAGTGGCATGATCTTGGCTCACTGCAACCTCCACTTCCTGGGTTCAAGCAATTCTCCCAACTCAGCCCCCCGAGTAGCTGGGATTACAGGTGCCCGCCACCATGCCTGGCTAATTTTTGTATTTTTAGTAGAGATGGGGTTTCATCATGTTGACCAGGCTGGTCTCAAACTCCTGACCTCAGGTGATCCACCCACCTCAGCCTCCCAAAGTGCTGGGATTATAGGCATGAACCACCACTCCCGGCCTGTGATTATTTTTACATCAGGTATAAAGTCAAAGGAAAACATAGAACGAGTCCTGTTGGTGTCGATCAGGAGGCAGCTAAGAGATTGTGACGGGTTAGTTAGATGAACAGATTATAAATGAGGTTGAGTTTGCATTACCAGATCCTCTAGAGTCGTGATTTCATTTCTGAGCTCCTAAAACAAATGGAAGAAGGGGGGAAAATGTCAGATTACCTATGTAGCTTTCGTGTATGTTTTTATTTAAATGACTGGGATTGTTTTTGTATCAAGTTTATTTCAGTAGGTTTTGTGTAAAGCCTGAGTTTTAATACATAAAGATTTGGTTGGACTTAAAGCATCTAAAATGGAGAAGTGTCTCTCTTACAATTGCTGAAAATTACATAATTTATATTATTATTTAATATATAATGTGGCAAAAAGATGTTCATTGCAGTGCTATATATAAGAGAAAAATTGGATAGAAACTCGATGTCAAGCCACAGAGAAAAGATGAGGTAAATATGATGGAATATTATGAGTTCATTAATTCATTAAACATCCATTTTTTTTGTTTTGGTTTTTGTTTTTCTGTTTTTGAGACAGAGTCTCACACTGTCGCGTGGGCTGGAGTGTAGTGGTGCGATCTTGGCTCACTGCAACCTTCACCTCCCAGGTTCAAGGGATTCTCCTCCCTCGGCCTCCCAAGTAGCTGGGATTACAGGCACATGCCACCATGCCCAGCTAATTTTTTGTATTCTTAGTAGAGATGGGGTTTCACTATGTTAGCCAGGCTGGTCTTGTGATCCACCTACCTCGGCCTCCCAAAATTCTGGGATTACAGGCATGAGCCACCGCGCCTGGCCGCCACTAGATGTTTTTGCGGGGGGATAGGAGTACTTTTCTGTTCTAAAGCTTATTGGCTTTGAAAGATTATGGGTTTTGGAGTGAGGCACATCTGGTAGAATCCCAGGTCTGCCATTTATGTCTGCATGGCTGTGGACAGTTTACTTTCTCTCTAGAAACTCAATTTCCTCAGCAGGAAAATGGGGATAATAGTATTTCCCTTGTAAAGATCAATGTGTTTGTAAAATGCCCAACCAAACATCTCACCGCAGGTGCTCAAAAATTGCAAAAAGCTTTTAGTCATTAATAATACATTCTCTGAAAGTGGACTGGGTGGTAGTCAGCATTAGCTTAATTATTTATTACGTTCAGGAGATTTCCTTCTTCTTTGCTCTTTGAATAGGCAGAAAATGGTAGATATCTATCAAGCACAAAAACGAGAGGTCTCTGTGCAGTTGAGAATAAACAAAGTCATAATTAACACTCCCTGATCATTTACTACAAGCCAGGTTCTGTACCAAGAACTATTACTATTATTAATTATTATTATTTTTGAGATGGAGTCTCACTCTTGTCGCTCCGGCTGGAGTGCAATGGTGTGATCTCGGCTCACTGCAACCTCTGCCTCCTGGGTTCAAGAGATTCTCCTGCCTCAGACTCCTGAGTAGCTGACATTATAGGCACGCACCACCACGCCCAGCTAATTTTTGTATTTTTAGTAGAGACGGGGTTTCACCATGTTGGCCAGGCTGGTCTTGAAATTCTGACCTCAAGTGATCTGCCCAACTTGGCCTCCCTAAGTGCTGGGATTACAGGCGTGAGCCACTGTCCCTGGCTTGTTTGTTTTAAATAATTATTCATTTAATCTTTACTACAGTGGACATTCTTTTTCTGTTGTTTTTGTTTGTAGAGATGGGGTCTCACTCTATTGCCCAGGCTGGAGTGCAGTAGTGAGTGGTGTGATTGTAACTCACTGCAGTGTTGAACTCCTGGGCTCAAGGGATCGTCCCTGCCTTAGCTTCCTAAGGAGTAGCTGGGACCACAGGCCTGTACCACCATACCTGGCTAATTTTTACCTTTTTTTAAAGACAGGGTCTCACTATATTGCCCAGGCTGGTCTTGACCTCCTGGCTTTAAGTGATCCACCCGCCCCAGCCTCCCAAAGTTCTGAGATTACAGGCATGAACCACCGCACCTAGCCCACAGTGAATATTGTATTAGAATGATTTTATCAATGAGCAAAGTATGGTACAAAGAGGTTAAGAAACTTGCCAAAGATCACACAGCTGATGCTGCCAGATTTAAACCCAGATACGTTCATTCTTAAGCTTGTGATTTTTATTTACTATACATGCAGTTCACTTCTCAAACTTAATATGAACATCAACTACCTGGAGAGCTTGTGAAAGTGCCAATTTTGATTTTGGTGCTTGTTACAATGTGGATCCACATGTGCATGCCTGTACCTGTGTGTGTGTGTGTGTGCACTGAGATTCTGTGTTTCTGACAAGCTCTGGATGATGTTGATGGTGCCGACCCATAGGTCACATTATAAGGAGCAGGGTCCTAGGAGGTGAGATGCAAACTCATATTTGTATACTTGGATTCAGGTGATGCAGGCCAGTTTCCAGCTTCTACCATGTATCACCTGCCATTTCTACCTCATCTTATTCCATTCAGGTGCTTTGTAATTTATATACTTTAAACCACTTGTGCTGTTGTGTTGTTACCCCACCATGTCACGTGCTGTCATGCATGTATGCCTTTATCCCACTCCTTCTGCTTGAAAGGACCTCATCCCCAAGATGTCACTGCAACTGATGCTTTCCTGACGTTGCCCAATTCTTCATTAATTGTTCCTTCCTCTTTTGTCAGAGAGCACCAGGTACCAATTCTTGGTACTAGCACTTGTATCATTTTTCACTGTATTTATTTGTTTGGTTTTCTGCCTCTTCCACCAGATGGTGAGCTATTCAAGGGCTAATAGAGTGCTCGGTTTATCTATGTAACCTTAGTGCCCAGCAAATGCAGACTACGTACAAGGCACCAGAGATGCGTGTCTAGCGTGAATGAATCAATGAAAGATTGGATTGCATACATGAGTGAATGAATATGCAAAAGCTGTGAAGCTACATTTTTTTTTTTTTTTTTTTTGAGACGGAGTCTCGCTCTGCCGCCCAGGCTGGAGTGCAGTGGCCGGATCTCAGCTTACTGCAAGCTCCATCTCCCAGGTTTACGCCATTCTCCTGCCTCAGCCTCCCATGTAACTGGGACTACAGGCGCCCGCCACCAAGCCTGGCTAGTTTTTTGTATCTTTTTTTAGTAGAGATGGGGTTTCACGTGTTAGCCAGGAGAAGCTACATATTTTTAAGCTATCACAGTTTTTACAAATCCCTCAGATTGTAATCCCCTTCTAAAAAACTGGGTATGTATCCTACATACACATATCTTATTGTATTAATAACCATGTACGTTTCCAAACACACACAAAATACATTAAGAAAGGATGAGCTAAAAATAAACATAAGGATAAGTAAAAGGTTTAATATTTTGTTAGCACATCCCAGGGGAATGTCTTGTATGCCCCAGGGTGGAAAGCACCCACCCCACTTCAGAGAAGCCTGGGCTAGAACAATAAGCAACGTTACTATTAGGTTGGTGCAAAAGAAATTTCAGTTCTGTCGTTACTTTCAATGGCAAAAAAACTGCTATTACTTTTGCACTAAACTAACACATTTACCAAGGAGTAGAACTCATTTAAATGATGCTCCAATGAACAGGAATCAGAAGAAATCAATACAGAGGAAATAAATAGGTCCAGGTAAGTATAAGGTTTCCAGGGTCTGGAACTTTAGATTCCTTGGGAGAAAGCCCAATCTCGGCTCACTGCAACCTCCACCTCCCTGGTTCAAGTGATTCTCCTGCCTCTGCCTCTCAAGTAGCTGGAACTACAGGCACGCACCGTGACACCCAGCTAATTTTAGTATTTTTAGTAGAGATGGGGTTTTGCCATGTTGGCCAGGTTGTTCTCGAACTCCTGACCTCAGGGGATCTGCCCTCCTAGGCCTCCCAAAGTGCTGGGATTACAGGCGTGAGCCACCGCATCTGGCTACATCTTTGCATTTTCAGTCTGCACACAGCCACTGCCATAGAATAAATTTTTGATAAATGCTTGCATAACTGATCAATAAAACCACAGTTTGGTTAGGAAAGAGGCTTTACACAAAACTTTACCCTTTCTATGGAGTAAAATATACTGTATAGGTAAATGTAATACATGCCACCCACAAATAATTATACAATTTTGATTGATAATCAATATTGCAGATACTTCTAATATCTATCTCATTATAGATCATATGATCTTACTTTGCTTATTGGGTGTCAAAAAATACCTTCTAAGTTACAGAACATTTTTAATGGAGTCCAAGCCCCTGATTCTTGAAGGCAAAACCCAAATAATGCCCTTCCTACCCCACTACATTCCCATATCCGAACTCTCATATTGTACCCAGGTTAAATACATCAGATTCCTGCAGGCATGTGTCCTGGTGAGGGATTGACAGTCCGTAGACGATAGACCTGGTAATCTATATTTTCTTTCTTCCTGATTAACTGGTCTGGTTTCTCTCATATGTCACTGTCATCTGTGGCTAGTGATGATGCCCTCTCAAATTTCACAATATTGTTTGTCTTACTTATAACATGAGCACATTATTTATCTAGGGAAGTCGGGGCTGGGTGAACTCTCCCATGGAAGCCAGAACAGGCTGGAAAGAAGAGTGAGAATCAAAATCACTCTACCTTGAACAGCCTGAGTCACCTTTCCCAGGAAGATTATATATTTAGCTCTCCAGAGGCAATAAAAGTCTGCGACAGAATGAGGAAAAACAAAAAGACCCTAAAATTCGCACAGAGTCAATTGCAAAGGAAAAATATTTAATGCTTAGAGTTTATTTTTTATTGTAAAGTTTGGTGACAGTGATGGTTTGTATCAATTAACTCAGAGTTAAATCGCTTATGAACAAATCTATCAAATGGAAAAGCTCATAGCCTGGGTGAAAAGTCAGTTCATTGTGATTATCCAATTCTGCTTAAAGAACATGATTAGGTACATTTTAATGGCAGTATCCAGAGGCCTGACTATATGCTTATATTTCTCATTAACAAAACTTCGTGCTTGGCTGGCAGGCCTTGAACTGTGATCAATTGCGGCAAGAAAATGCCGCTTTTGGATCTGTTCAATCATCAAGACACCACAATCTTAATTAGACATTTAAGCTAAAATGAGTGTTTAAACATGGAGGCTTCCTTTAACTCTTTCTTCTTAAATTTTTTCCCTATAAAACAGAACCATGCCATTTCCTGCCTGAGTCAACACAGGAAAAGGCTTTGGAGAGAGAGCCGGGGCGGAATAATTAAGCTCCGTCAATCTGCCTGCTATCTGCAAAACTGCTGATTGAATTTAAACAAATCAAATTGATTATTAGCACCTGGTTGTTGATTGCGCTAGTTTCTGTTCTGTGGATCCACCAACCGATGGTAGCTCTTTTCTGCCTTGTTTCTATAAGCCTAGTCTACCGATGAAGGCAACTTTAATGATGGCCCAAGCATTGTTTTAAAGACAAAGAAAACAGACCCAGTGAACCGCATAAAATCCTACATCAAAAAAATAGAAAGAGCTGGGTGTGGTGGCTCATGCCTGTAATCCCAGCACTTTGGGAGGCTGAGGCAGGTGGATCACTTGAGGTCAGGTGTTTGAGACCAGCCTGACCAACATGGTGAAACGCCGTCTCTGCTAAAAATACAAAATTAGCTGGGTGCGGTAGCACATGCCTGTAATCCCAGCTACCTGGGAGGCTGAGGCAAGAGAATCACTTGAACCCAGGTAGCGGAGGTTTCAGTAAGCTGAGATTGCACCATTGCACTCCAGCCTCGTCCACAAGAGTGAAGTTCCGTCTCAAAAAAAAAAAAAAAAAAAGAAAGATCTTAAATCAACAACCTAACGTAACACCTCAAGGAATAATAAAAACAAGAACCAAATCCAAAGCTAGCAGGAAAAAAAAAAAAAAAGATCAGAACGGAACTAGATGTGACTGACAACTCCCGAAAAAACAATATAAAGGATTAATGAAAAGTTGGATCTTTGAAAAGATAAACAAAAGTGATAGACCACTAACTAGACCAAGAAACAAACAAAAAAAAGAAAAGAAAAAAGGAGATAAGATTCAAATAAGCATAAATCATCTATACATTCATATACATTCAGATAATGTCTACTGTCATCACAGTGCTTATAGATTTTTTTTTTTTTTTTTTTTTTTGAGACGGAGTCTCCTCTCCCTCTGTCGCCCAGGCTGGAGTGCATTGGTGCGATCTCGGCTCACTGCAACCTCCGCCTCCCAGGTTCACACCATTCTCCCGCCTCAGCCTCCCGAGTAGCTGGGACTACAGGCGCCCACCACCACACCCAGCTAATTTTTTGTGTTTTTTAGTAGAGACAGGGTTTCACCACGTTAGCCAGGATGGTCTCCATCTCCTGAACTCGTGATCCGCCCGCTTCAGCCTCCCAAAGTCACAGTGCTTACAGATTTAATAGCAAGTCCTCTCTCCTTTAAATTTTGCTCTGACAATGAAAAGTGATACGATAGAGGAAATTCCAAAGTAATATTTCTTTTCAGAATATTTCGATAGGATTTAATAATCACATAGTGTTCGCAAATCTATTCAAATTTATGGAGACACATTTTTGCAAAATTTCTCCAAACTTAAATTTCCTTTCTCATCTCAAATATCACAGTCTTGTTTCATCCATTTAACCAGTATCTTGGCCAAATGCTTGGCCAAATTGTGTGTCTCCACACAATTTGTTGTGTGTATAAATGGTAGACAGGCCAAAAAGACATATAAGTTCTATGGTCAACAAATATAAAGATGGGAAGGTGGAGAGAGTAAGGGTGACTAGCAGGTGGAGGGAAGTTAAATGTATGTTCCTGCAGAAGGAAATATTCATGAGAATGAAGAGGGAGATTCCAGTTGGTACGGTGGCTCATGCCTGTAATTCCAACACTTTAGGAGGCCAAGTTGGGAGGATGACTTGAACTCAAGTCTGAGACCAGCCTAGGCAATGGAGTGAGACTCTGTCTATGAGGAAGAGGAGGAGGAAGAAGAAGAAGAAGAAGAAGAAGAAGAAGAAGAAGAAGAAGAAGA
>NC_045441.1:15879824-15892608 GCF_002776525.5 Piliocolobus tephrosceles | reverse complement strand
AGAAGAAGAAGAAGAAGAAGAAGAAGAAGAAGAAGAAGAAGAAGAAGGAGGAGCAGGAGGAGGAGAAGGAGGAAGAGGAGGAAGGAAGGGGGAAGAGGATGGGGACTGGGGACGGGGGAGGGGAGGAGGAGGGGGACGTTAAAAAGAGGGAGATACCTATAAAAGCAGGTATTCTTTCTTTCTTTTTTTTTTTTTTTTCTTCTCTTTGGAGATGGAGTCTCACTTTGTTGCCCAGGCTGTAGTGCTGCGGTGTGATCTCAGCTCACTGCAACCTCTGCCTCCTGAGTTCAAGCGATTCTTCTGCCTCAGCCTCTCAAGTAGCTTGACTACAGGTGCATGTCACCACACCTGGCTAATTTTTGTATTCTTAGTAGAGACAGGGTTTCACCATGTAGGCCAAGCTGGTCTTGAACTCCTGACCTCAGGTGATCCGCCCACCTCAGCCTCCTAAAGTGCTAGGATTACAGGCACGAGCCGCTGCGCCCGGCCAAAAGCAGGTATTCTTTCTGATGAACCCCACAAAGACTTGGAATTTAAAGTCACCAGAAGCCTCCAGAGCTCCCCACTGTTCTAGGAGGGACACATACTCCAGACACACACACAACCCCGCCCCCCAACACACACCGCAGGACAGGAGAACCATCTTCTCTGGAGCAATTAAACTAGAGATGCTTGAGGATTGGAAGCATCTGTTACAAAGGAGGGCATCTGGAGAATTAAGTAAAACCTCTCCAAATAAATCCAATCATTTTCTCCCAACTGTCTTGAGGATGCTCGCAGTCAGGCATATAACCCCCCAAACGGCAGAATTAGAGTTCTTTCTCCAGATAAATTAAATTACCTCGGAGAAAAGACATACAAATTCCATTATGGGGGTGGAGGTGAAGGTTTCTAGCAAAAGGTTCAGCTGCCTCTCAATGATAAAGTCAATCAGTTGAAAAACCTTGTCCATGCACTCAGAACTTGAATCTGCTATTCAGGTTCTCATCATTTAATTAGAACAGATGGTCAAGGATTGACGGACTTTTAGGGAAAGTTCCCTATGACCAAAAGAGCAAACTGGAAAAAAAAATCAGAAAAAAAAATTACGGAGCAGAAGATTCTAAAAATATCATACCTTATATCATCAATGAGGTGACAAGATACGATATACCTGAAACTATACAAGGATGCTCTAAAAGGAAAAAAAAATAAAGAATGAAGAATGAGCTCTAAAAAATGAAAAATATAATCAGATTTAAACATTCATTTAGAAAAAAGAGTTGAACAATGCAATACAGAGAATTCCAGAAAAGAGAAAAGAAAAAGATAAAAAGATGGAAAATAGGAAAAAATATAAGAAAATGAGAGAGTTAATTCAGGAGATGAAATGTTTGAGGGGTTCAAGAAGGAAATGAACTAACAGGTAGTGGTACATGTATCTTATTTAGAAAAAAAAAATGTAATTAATGAAAAGGTAGCTAAAAGCGTTGAAAGTGTTTACTTCCATGGAGTGGAACAGGAGCAATGTTGGGCAGAAATGTGCTGATTTTTACTCAAACCTTTTAGTTGTATGTGACTTCTTAGAACACGCTTTGCTTATTACTTTAGAATGAATACTAGCAAGTATGTATTTAAATTGTCAGGTAAAACTGACGCCCCAGTAATACTGCTGTGTCATTCTGTAACTTCATCCTTCCTAACACAGGACCAGAGACACTTGGGGGTCAGGTACACTGAAGGTGATTCTGAAAATTAATATTAATTCTTACAATAGCTGGACATTTTGGGGTTTTTTTGTTGTTGTTGTTTATTCTTTAGTCATGCTCTGTTGCCCAGGCTGGCAGTGGCATGATCATGGCTCAGTGCAGCCTTGAACTCCTGGCCCCAAGCTATCCTCCTCCCTGTCAGCCAAGTATCTGGGATTACAGGTGCTTGCACCCACACTGGGCTAATTCTTTTATTTTCTGTAGAGATGAGGTCTCATTATATTCCCCAGGCTGGTCTCGAACGGCCTCCTAAAGCACTGGAATTAGAGGTGTGAGCCACTGTGCTTGGAGGAGCAGTACATATTTTAATTAATTGGATACTTAGTTAAGATTTATTAAGGGCTGGGCATGGTGGTTCACGCCTGTAATCCCAGCACTTTGGGAGGCCAAGGCGGGTGGATCACGAGGTCAGGAGATCGAGACCATCCTGGCTAACAGGGTGAAACCCCGTCTCTACTAAAAACACAAAAAAGTAGCCAGGCATGGCAGCCGGCGCCTGTAGTCCCAGCTGCTGGGGAGGCTGAGGCAGGAGAAGGGCGTGAACCCAGGAGATGGAGCTTGCAGTGAGCCGAGATCGTGCCACTGCACTCCAGCCTGGGCGACAGAGCAAGACTCTGTCTCAAAAAAAAAAAAAAAAAAAAAAAAAAAGATTTATGGACTATCTTCACAAATAACTTTAACAAGAAAATTCTAAGCATAACTGCATAACTGCAGTTCATGCATATCCTCATGAATTTTCTTCCTTACCTGATATCCACTAAGATGTTCTAAATCCTAAAGAAAAGCTGAGCTGATCAAGCTATATTTAAAGAACTCTGCCTACTCTTTTTCAGGATGGGTAAATATGCAGTGTTGGTGATACTTAAGAAACAGGGAAAGTAACTGTAGCTTCTTCCTCTTGCCATCTGTAGCTCCTAAGAATCTGGAGGTTCTAGAGTTGTTACTGTTAATTTAGTTCAGGACACTTGCTTGTACTGATCATGAAAAGCTAGGCTCAGGGATGGCAAGTAATTTGCTGATGTCACACAGCTAGCTCATTACCATTTCCAAGCCGTTCATGAAAGCTCTGGTTGCTATGATATACATTATTATAATCCAAGTCAGAGGTATGTCTATTTATATGTACTTTAGACTTTTTCTCAGCCAGAGGCTGAGCCTATGGTGAGGCTGTTGAGCACCAGCTGTCTATGGCTTATATTGTTAATTCATTAAACTTCATGCTTTATCCTCTCTGGAAATCACTGGCAAACAATAACACTGAAGTACTTGCTTGCTGCAATTGCTGACAATATCAATTATTTAGTTTTCAGCCAATTCCTATTAGACTTTTTCTAACTGGAGAATTTACACTGTGTTATTGAATTAAAAACAGTGGAAAGCTTTGGGGAATTTAAACTAATTAGCAAGCATTTGTAAACCCCTTTGTGCGAGATAATTTGTTTACATGACTAATTCAACCTTTTAATTATGGGGGCCCGCACGGACCATGAAAGGTGTCACTACAGCCATCCTTTGCTGGGCACTGGGAAGGCAACATGGCAAAACTCATTTTTCTTTGTGATGAGGTATGATTGCCAGCTCACTGGTACCTAACCTTGCATTTTAGCATGTTTATAATTACACCTAGGACAAACTCTGGGTTTCCCACGCTTTCAGGTGTGCCTTTTTCTGAGCAATTTCTCATTCACGTTTGCAGGGCACCTCCAAATCACTGCCTCACCCATTCTCCATTTTTTCGTAGCTCCTGCCCCCTCCCCCATCTATTCCTTTTAGATCTCTTTGTCCTTCAGAATTTACTATTGAATTGTCATTTAGAATTCACTGTTGCATTCTTCAATGCTAACATGTTTTAATGTCCCCTTTATCCAGGATTTCATGTGGACAGTCATGGTTGATTATCCAGTCCGGGTGTAGATATCATGTTAACTGCATGGCCTGGATTCAAATAAATTTAGCTACAGCTAAATTTACCTTGGCAAAAGAGAACAGAGACCATAGACATCCATTTTTGTCTACTGTGAATGTGATGGTATGGTTCTCTGTAATATATAAAGTACTTCTATTTAATAGAGAGAGAGTTCGACAAGAACTGGATAAATATTTAAATTGTGTTTCTTTGTGGTGTATTGATATTGGGTTACCAAAATGCAACTTTTTGTTGAGAATGTATTTCCCAAGAGTTATTCTGAGAAATAATATTAATTCTTGTGGTAGCTGTGAATATTTTAATTAAGTGCTTTAGTTAAGATTCAAGGACTATCTCCACAAATAACTTTAGCAAGAGAATTCCAAGCATAACTGCAGTTTATGCATATCCTCGTGAATTTCCTTTCTTACCTGATGTCTGCTAAGATGTTCTAAAGCCTTACAAAAAAGGTGGGTTATAAAAAAGTGAGCAAAGGACATAAACAGACATTTTTCAAAAGAACTCTTACATGCATCCAACAATCATATGGAACAAAAAGCTCAGCATCACTGATCATCAGAGAAATGCAAATCAAATCCACAATGAGATTCCATCTCACACCGGTCAGAATGGTTATTAATAAAAAGTCAAAAAATAACAAATGCTGGTGAGGTTGTAGAGAAAAAGGGATGCTTACACAGTTGGTGGGAGTGTAAATTAGTTCAGCCATTGTGGAAGACAGTGTGGTCTTTCCTCAAAGACCTAAAGAAAGAAATACCATTCAACCCAGAAATCCCATTACTGAGTATATACCCAAAGGAATATAAATTATTCTATTATAAAGACACATGCACATACATGTTCATTGCAGCACTGTTCACAATAGCAAAGACATGAAATCAACCTAAGTGCCCATCAATGATAGACTGGATAAAGAAAATGTGGTACATGTACACCATGGAATACTATACAGCCATAAAAAAGAACAGGATTATGTCCTTTGTAAGATCATACATTGAACTGGAGACCATTATGTTTAGCAAACTAATGCAGGAAAAGAAAACCAAATACTGCCCGTTCTGATGAGAACACATGGACACAGAGGGGAAAAAGTCACCCTGGGAACTTTCAGAGGGTGGAGGGTGGGAGGAAGGAGGGAATCAGGAAAATAACTAATGAGCACTAGGCTTAATACCTGGATGATGGAATAATCTGTATGACAAACCCTTATGACACAAGTTTACCCATGTAACAAACCTGCACTTGTACCCTTGAACTTAAAAAGAAAAGGTAGGTTGATAAATAATGGAGTGTGTGGATAAAATGTTTAGTCCATCTCCATGATTGTCTTCAAGATACAAATTAATATCCTTGGCAAGTATTTTAAAGCATCTTACTCATATTCCTAGGCATGTTGAGCCCTCTTTAGGCATGAAACCACTTAAGAATTGCCCTGCAACATATTTGACTAGCCAGCTTTGTGCAATAAAAGAAGGCATCTCTATTTTGTGATACGTATACCCCCAATTCTGTGTTCTATCTTGGAGGTAACTGAGGTCTCTCTTGTCATTCTGTAAAATGGTGGGGCTGGCGGCTGGCATTGTTTGGAGGTGTATATTGAAATTCAAAACGTGGTTCTGTTCCTGCTTCCTCCTGATCATATTCAGTGAGAACAGTTTTCATTTAATTTCCTTGGATTTGTGCTGATATGAAAGTGAGTACTAGCATGGTAGCCAGCATATATGGTCTGCTTTATAGACACTGCTGCATGTAATTCTGTATCATCCCCAATATTCAGTGCAGGGTCAGGATTTTTTTTACTGCAAGAGACAAAACCAAACACAAATTGATTTGAGAAAAAAAAAAAAAAGGCATTTATGACTCCCAAAGTGAGGAAGTCTAGAGGTATATCTAGCTTTATACTTGCTGGTGTGTCTGGAATTGGTGGGTTCTTGGTCTCGCTGACTTCAAGAACGAAGCCGCACACCCTCGCGGTGAGTGTTACAGTTCTTAAAGATGGCGTGTCTGGAGTTTGTTCCTTCTGATGTTCGGACGTGTCCGGAGTTTCTTCCTTCTGGTGGGTTCATGGTCTCGTTGACTTCAGGAGTGATCACAGCTGCAGATCTTTGTGGTGAGTGTTACAGCTCATAAAGGTGGTGTGGACCCAAAGAGTAAGCGGCAGCAAGATTTATTGGAAGAGCAAAAGAACAAAGTTCCCACAGCATGGAAGGTGACCCAAGTAGGCTGCTGCTGCCAGCTCCTGTGCCCTGCTTTTATTCCTTTATTTGGCCCCACCCACATCTTGCTGATTGGTCCATTTTACAGAGGGCTGATTGGTCCATTTTGACAGCATGCTGACTGGTGCATTTACAAACCTTCAGCTAGACACAGAGCACTGATTGGTGCATTTACAATCCTTTAGCTAGACAGAAAAGTTCTCCAAGTCCCCACCCAACCCAGAAACCCAGCGAGCTTCACCTCTCACTGGGATCAATCAGGTGCTGAAAATAATTTGCCTCTCTGCAAATCTCACCTGTGTCTTCCTAAGAGTGGACCCAATTCCAGGAAGGCTCTTCTCTAAGGGGGAAAATACAGACACACACACTCACGCGGATTGCCTGAATCCTCCCACGAACTGGGGTTTCTATCTTTATGTCTTCATACAGCACCTGGCATGTAGTATTACCAGAATTGGAAGTTACCACATTACCCCTTGAAAGGAATGAACAGATTGTGGTAGGTAGATTTTATTGGGGAAAAATGTAATTAATTAAAAAAAAAAAACTAAAAGCATTGAAAAATGGTTGCTTCATGGGGTGTTTCATGACTGACCTGATTCAGTAATATTTACTGAATGAATGATCAGATGGTCCTGTCTACAGCCAGAGATGGAGTCAGCTCCAACCAATTCCTGTAACTAAATACAGGAGTATTCATTTCCATAGGAAAAATCAGAACCTATTGTCAGAATGAGGGAAAGTACATGTTGACCTCAAGTGATCCACCTGCCTCGGCCTCCCAAAGTGTCAGGATTACAGGCATGAACCACCGTGCCAGACTCATAAACCACTATTTAAAATGATCCTTGACCTTGTGATTCACCTGGCAATATGGTGAAGCCCTGTCTCTACTAAAAATACAAAAATTAGCCGAGTGTGGTGGTGGGCGCCTGTTGTCCCAGTTACTCGGGAGGCTGAGGCAGGAGAATCGCTTGAACCTGGGAGATGGAGGCTGCAGTGGGCCGAGATCGTGACTGCACTCCAACCTGGCGACAGAATGAGACTCCGAGGGGAAAAAAAAAAAAAAAAAAAAATCCTTCCCATAAGAAATAGTTTCTCAGAGCTATGATCACCCACCTCCCAAAGTGCCGGGATTACAAGCGTGAGCCACTGTGCCTGTCTTTACAAAAACATACAAAAGTTAGCTAGGCATGCTGGCAGGAGCCTGTAATCCCAGCTACTCAGGAGGCTAAGGCATGAGAATAGCTTGAACCCAGGAGGCAGAGGTTGCAGTGAGCTGAGATCGTGCCACTGCACTCCAGCATTGTGACAGAGTGAGACTCTGAAAGAAAGAAAGAAAGAAAGAAAGAAAGAAAGAAAGAAAGAAAGAAAGAAAGATGCTGAGCTGACAAAGCATGACAGAGATCAACTCCACCAGGATAGTGATATAATATCTGATGCCATGTAATCCTAGAACGTTATTTCTCTTTCACATACACAAGGGGTAAGAGAGAAATCATGCCATAAAGGAAGATCAGGATGCTGTCACCAAAGAAAGAAGAAGTGAACTAGTGAGGCAAAAACAACGATGACTTCTCTAGAGAACATCATTAGTGTCACTGGTGAACGGTTCATTCTCCACTTTGTATTGGTGACAAAGAAAGAACATTCAATTGGAAAAGGCAAACGGGTTTTATTCATTGGCCAGGGAAAGGAGCAATTGAACTCTCACCCTAAATGCACCTTCTCCCCAAATAATAGAAAGCATGCTTTTTGTTTTGTTTTGTTTTTTGTTTTTTTTTTGTTGTTTGTTTTGTTTTGTTTTGTTTTTGAAAAGGAATCTTGCTCCGTCTCTAGGCTGGAGTGCAGTGGCACGATCTCTGCTCACTGCAACCTCTGCCTCCTGGATTCAAGTGATTCTCCTGCCTCAGCCTCCTGAGTAGCTGAGATTACAGGCATGTGCCACCACGCTCAGCTAATTTTTTGTATTTTTAATAGAGATGGGGTTTCTCCATGTTGGTCAGCCTGGTCTCATACTCCTGACCTCTGGTGATCTGCACGCCTCGGCCTCCCAAAGTACTGGGATTACAGGCATGAGCCACTGTGCGTGGCCGAAAGCATGGGATTTTTAAGGACTAGGTTCAGCGCAAGAGAAGAATGTGAGTCTGTGTTTTGTGGGACTCCAGACACACAGGCGTAATTCATAAACACATGTCTTCATGCATCACATATACACAAAATGGTGGAGATCTTCTTTCAGAGAGAGAGAGTTTTAGCATCATAATGGTATGTTAATAATTGGAAGGCAACTAAGGGTCACCTATTCCAGTTTGCACCAGTTTTGTGGGGTTTTATCTTCCTCCAGTATCTGGTTAGGGATCAAGAAGCTCTGGTGCCATCTCAGGCTGTCTGGTTTCTTTAAACAGCTTTGCCTATAGATAAAGGGACAGTAACACAAGGGAACGCTCACATTTATTTCATCAGGGATGCCCCGGTAACATCAGGACAGAAAATGGTTTTAATCTGAAAGTTACAGTGCTGAAGGAGAACTCAGTGAATGGGGCAGTAACTGGAGAAAAATTAATCTCTGCCTTTTTTTTTTTTTTTTTTTTTTGAGACAGAGTCTCGCTCTGTCACCCAGGCTGGAGTGCAGTGGCGCAATCACAGTTCACTGCAAGCTCTGCCTCCCAGGTTCATGCCATTCTCCTGCCTCAGCCTCCTGAGTAGCTGGGACTACAGGCGCCCACCACCACGCCCGGCTAATTTTTTGTATTTTTAGTAGAGACGGGGTTTCACCGTGTTAGCCAGGATGGTCTCGATCTCCTGACCCCGTGATCCGCCCACCTCAGCCTCCCAAAGTGCTGGGGTTACAGGTGTGAGCCACCGCGCCCGGCCTAATTTCTGCCTTTATACCAGAAACTTCTCTATTGGTTGAGAATGTGGCATTGATCTCTCTGCCAATGCCTGACATCTCCAAGACCTAGCTAACCTTGTCCAGCAACGGATCCCTTCCTCTTGGTTTCCCTTTTTAGCCAAGGATGGATGACATAAGACCACAGGACATGAATTCATGACTTGCAGATTGCTGAGATTTTACCACTCAAGATCAGAACAGTGTCTCTGAACCTAGTCGTATATGACTGAATGTGGTGATTGCTGCATGGTTGCATCTAAGACTCTGGATTGAATACATTGCCCAGCTACAACGCAGGCAATTACTGGAAACCCATATGTTTATTAGTCCTTGTAACAGATCTCAAAGGAAGAGGTCTAGATGACAAAACCCAGGCAAGAAAACCACATCCCTGAATCCAGCTGGGCCTGTTTGAGAGTTCTAGGTGCCTTTTTCTCTTCCTCTAGTCTTGGAGTATTTTTACCTGCTCTATAGCATTTGCATAGGTGTTTGCAGTATTCGCATGTATAGGTGCATGCAGTATTTGCATAGGTGCATGCAGTATTTGCATAGATGCATGCAGTATTTGCATAGGTGCATGCAGCAAGCTTAGAAGAAATCAAAGGCAAAGTGATTTTCCATGGCAACTCTGGCTAATGAACTTAAATGAGCTTACTGGGCTTCCCAAGCAGATGTTCTATTATTTATGACATCTGTTAGAGTCAATGACAGGTTTCAGATCATGGTGGGAATTGCAACTCAGTTTGCATGAAGGGGGCATCAGTTATCCCTTCTGGAGTATTCCATACTTGCCTCATTTCAGAGGTTCCTGGGAGGGGTGGTAGTTTTGCATAGCTAGTAGTCTCTAATATTTACCCCTAAAATGCAGGATAGGTTAGCGTAAAGCCAGCAGGCATCAGCCTGATATTAACTTAAGAACTAGAACCCCCAAGTCATGAGTTTACCTATAAAACAAACCTGTACATGCACCCCTGAACCTAAAATTAAAGTTTAAATACTTATTTTAAAAAAGGAAAAAAAAAAAGAACTAGAATTTTAGTGGGGGGCACGGCTCTATTGGAAATATAAGGATCATTTATCACGACAGGAGTGAGCTCAGGCTGTGTGCATTTTATAGGAGTTCCTGTAGTGGTCAGGAAATCATTTTGTTTTTAAACCGTTTAGAAATCGGATTAATCCTAAATTTGCCTCTTTAGCATATCAATATTTGTTCTTTCATTGTTTATGAGTTGGTAAGTCTGGGCAAGGGTTACTTAATGTATTCATCTACACTGATTTAATTCCTGTGAGAAGCTTAAATTTCAAAGGTAAATTCAACTGTGTATAGCTGAGTATTTTTTGGCAATTTTTAGCTTTTTTCTTTTTAAGTACGAGCCATTGGTAAATATAATTAAATCAGGGATATTCGAGGAAGTTTCTAGCAGGTCTCAAAAATGCGTGGATAGTTTCCTGACAGAGGTTGCTTTTCTGCAAACAAAAGAGAAAATTAGATTATAGAAAACCAAGAACTGTTTAGTTCTTTTTTTTCCATGAACACTCATATCATTTTAATTATTTTGATGAGGAAAAATTAAGTACATAAATATAAATATAGAATATCCAAGATAGTTGTATAATTTGCTAATCTATTGCCATTTTAAGAGGTGAAGATAAATTATGTTTGTTGACTAGTGTTCCAAATCTATTTCTTATTTAGAAACTGTCCAGGCATCCAAAGATCATTTATTAATTAAACATTTATCTAAGGTCTTAAAATAAGTTATGGTTCCGAAAATTGTAATTTGGATGTTAAATCCTTTTGATTTGTAGCAGTATAAGAATTTCATAACAGTAAACTTTTGAAGAAATATCTAGTATTATCACTTCATTTAGGTGAATATTATTTTATATGTATAAATTTTTTATTTTAAACAAGTTATGAGGACAATGGTAAATTAAGTAATTCATAAAAGCAGTGTAGGCAATTTAGAAAGTTTAAATATGAGACATTAAACTCTGTATTTACACAAATAAAATTTTGTGCTGTCAGTACTTTTCTAGGGTGAACTAATTTTTAAAGACTGAATCATGTCCCAACCTCTTGTTTTATCTTGGAGCTAATGCCATTTTTTCTCACTTTGGTGCTGTGGTAACAATGGCTGTTATATCAATATACTCTTCAGTGTCTGCAAAAAGAAACACTGCTCCATAACATTTTCTTTGAGGCATTGTTGACTATTTATCAGGACTAGATATTTCTACTGTGCCAATATAACAAATTTGAACATTAAAAGAAAAAAAAAATTTAACCTCTTTCCCCAAGAGAGGGAAGAAGAGAGAGAGGGGAACAGAAAATAATGAAAGGTGGGCAGCTTCAGGAAAATATGAAATTATCATTATAAAAGTCTAATTATGTTTTCCCTACAAAGTGAGGACACAAAGTTTAGATGCTGTAATAGTCCATTTTCATGCACTGATAAAGAAATACACGAGACAGTAACTAATAAAGAAAATGAGATTTAATGGACTCACAGTTCCACATGGCTGGGGAGGCCTCACAATCATGGTGGAAGGAGAAAGGCATGTCTTACATGGCGGCGGGCAAGAGAGAATGAGAACCCAGCAAAAGGGGAAACACCCTGTAAAACCATCAGCTCTCAGAAGACTTATTCACTACCAGAAAAACAACATAGGAAAGACCCACCCCCATGTTTCAATCACCTCCCACCACATCCTTCCCACAACACATGGGAATTGTTGGAGCTACAATTCAAGATGAGATTTGGGTGGGGACATAGGCAATTCATACTCCCTTATTATTGGATTTGGACTTGGGTTAGGTAATTTTGGGGAGAGCTTAATGATGAGGGTTTTCTTCTGGATTAAATGCTGTCAGCAGGCAAGCCAATCTTATTTAGAAGGAGTAAGGAGTGCACAGGTAAAGGTACAATTGACAAGGAAGCAATGGCCCCTCCTATTAGCTGGGAGAGGGTGATGTTCGGGGCTTTCGTGGTTTTCACAATAACTTTGTTTTTATCTGTGCTTAGATAAGATACTGAAATTGTTTTCCTTTGTTTATTTTTGTTTTTTCTCACAGCATCACAGTCACAGAACAGCAGACCCCAGGCTGATATGGGTGCTCTGTAGGACAGTTGATATCTAACAGGAGGCCCCCAAGGTCTTGCTGTGAACACCAGGCCAGCTCCTAAGAGCTCCAACATCTCGTTGTAAGTGGCAGGCCAGTCTCAGGACATCAGAAACCCTTCTTCTCTTTCTCAATACATAAATTAAAATTGTTTTTCATTTTCTGTGATGTAAGATTTACTTTTTAAAAATATTCACTGAGCCGCAAACAGTATAATAATTGTTATATCCAATTTACCCAAACAATACAAATGTACAGCATACTGTGATCATGATTAAACATAAAAATTTTATTAGAAATTATGTCTCCTGATGAGATAGAAAGGAAAATATTCAGGTAGGTCATGCATCTACAAATAAATGTTGCTTATTCCTTAAAGCAAAAGAGTTGGTATAAATTTTATTCCTACTTTGGTTTTATTCATGTAAATACTGAGAAAACTCATGCTAGATGAGTAAAAGAAAGCAGAATTAGGCCGGACACGGTGGCTTATGCCTGTTATCCCAGCACTTTGGGAAGCCAAGGTGGGCGGATCACCTGAGGTCAGGAGTTGGAGACCAGCCTGGCCAACATGACAAAATGCCATCTCTACTAAAAATACAAAAATTAGCCAGGCATGATGGCAGGCGCCTGAGGCAGGAGAATTGCTTGAACTCAGGAGGTTGAGATTGCAGTGAGCTGAGATTGCACCACTGCACTCCAGCCTGGGCTACACAGCTAGACTCCATCGATAGAGAGAAAGAGACAGATGAAGGAAGGAAGGAAGGGAGAGAGGGAGAGAGGGAGGGAGGGGAGAAAGAAGGAAAGAAGAAAGAAAGAAAGGAAAGAAAGAAGGAAGGAAGGAAGGAAGGAAGGAAGGAAGGAAGGAAGGAA
>NC_045441.1:15856699-15879814 GCF_002776525.5 Piliocolobus tephrosceles | reverse complement strand
AAGGAAGGAAGGAAGGAAGGAAGGAAGGAAGGAAGGAAGGAAGGAAGAAAAAAAGAAAGAAAACAAGGAGACTCAATTTTTTTCAGGTATTTGCAAAATACTCATTTAAACATAGTATCAAAAACATATTTTAGTGATCTCCCTGTTTACAAAGCAATTGAGTCCTCACATTGAAAACAAAGAATCAGAAAGTAACTGACTTGCAAAAGGATTTGTTTTTCAGTGACAGACCTTGTATTTTCCTCAACCACAAGAGCAATATTTCGAATTCTCCAATGTTCAAAAATCCCAGAAGCCCGTCCCTTCCTCCTCCGCAGTCCAGTTACATGCTAGGAAATAAGCGGAGATTAGTGGGATTTTGTCTCTTTTTGTAAACAGGGAGAAAGGAGATTGTTTAAGGGAAAGTAGACACTGAGAATCCATATCCCCTCAACTATCAGAGGCTTCTTAGTTAAAATAATTTTACAGAGAACACAAATGGAACATCCACACTGGAGCTAGATTCCCTAAAGCCATCCATACTGAATACCCCTTGAAAAGTCCAACATATCTTCAGAACTACCTGTCACTGATCTTGAAGAGTTACCAAGTGATGGGCCAGTTGTTTTCCCTGGAATATCTGCTTCACCAAAATATGGATCATGATCCTTTTGTTTATGGTTTTGTAATATTACCCTTAAATCTCCTATGGCACTTAAACTTTATCTTTGCACATAGGAGGTTCTCTACAAATATTAGTTGCAGTGGAAGAATCCATTGTATCACTTTAGGTGAGAAAACACAATTAAAAATGGCAACCATGTGTACCATGAGAACCAGTGCCTGACATAATTCCTGCCAATTAAGTAGTGGCCAATAATTGCTTATTGATTGAATAATATTAATTATTTGGAACAGTAGCTAATGCCTGCCACCTATGGATGCACACACACACACACACACACACACACTACAATGGCCCCACAAGTTAAGCGTTACTTCATTTGATTAATAAACAATTCAGAAAGGTTATATAACTTGCATGAACCATAGAGATAATACATAGTTGTACAAGGATTATAATCAGGTTCCCAAATATCTGTTGTTTTCATCACACCACATTGCCTCTATCACATCTGGACTTAAGTCCTGGCTCCCCTGAAAGATGTCAAGTTTTTTTCTTTGTTTGTTTGTTTGTTTGTTTGTTTGTTTGTTTTTTGAAACGGAGTCTCGCTCTGTCGCCCAGGCTGGAGTGCAGTGGCGCGATCTCTGCTCACTGCAAGCTCCGCCTCCCGGGTTCACGCCATTCTCCTGCCTCAGCCTCGGGAGTAGCTGGAACTACTGGCGCCCGCCACCCCCCCGGCTAATTTTGTGGATTTTTCGTAGAGATGGAGTTTTGCCGTGTTAGCCAGGATGGTCTCCATCTCCTGACCTTGTAATTCACCCATCTCGGCCTCCCAAAGTGCTGGGATTACAGGCGGATGTCAGCAGTTTTTTAGACAAAGAGCATCCTCATTTTCTTACAATTAAAAGGAAGAGGAGAAGCAGAGCTGCCTTATACTTGTGATGAATAAAATGAGATGAAATAGGTAAAATACCAACACTGTGCCTGGGATACTTTATGTATTTAATAAATGTTGGTTCCCTCTCTCACTTGGTAGAAAAGAAATAAAAATAAATCTGTAGAACTCACAGCTGATACATTTTGCTTTTGACTTGATTGGGTGACATTTTAGAGACATAAAATATTTTCCAATTGACCAGGTGTCCAACCAACCAGACCAGCTACTTGGCTGTTTTGAAAGCCCTTCTTAGCGCAAGCCCACTTTAAAACAATTCAGGGAAGATGGATTCAATCCAAACGGCACAGATTAGAAGCACTCCACAATTTTCTATCATTTTAAGAAGTAGAACACACAACCTGAAAATGGGGTATAATTGGGGCAGAGAAGCATCTCTGGGCTGCCTATTTTTTTCTCATTTCCTCGGGAAGAATTCATATTTGATCTCTTGGTGTGAAAATGGGAATTAGAGCTTCTCATGCTCCGTTTTTGAAATAGGCAAAGGGTATCAGCCTAGATGGCACACACATAGTTGAGCCGTATCTAACCAATGATCTGATCTTTAACAGTGAACAACCCCCGGTTTTTAGAAAAGCAGCAGAAATTCTATAACAGGAAGACAAAAACCAAGGCAGGCATGTTTCCTTCCCTGAGGAATTTCTTGCCTACAGATTTAGTCTTGGGGATGGGAGGCGAGTCCTCATAGATCTGTTTATTTTTATTTGCTTATGTGATAAATGTTGTGATGTTGTAGGCTTGAAATGGGGTATTTATATATCCTGATTTTAAAAAACATGTCTTTAACCAAAAGAAAACACCGAGCTGAGAGACAGCAGGCACTCGAAGAGGGAAGTTGGCCTTTCACAGAAGTCTGGATATCAGAAATGTAGAAAGGTGTTGAAAAGACTTTTTTTTTTTTTTTTTTCCTTTTCCCTCCCTGCCAACGTGTTGAATGGCTGTTAGGAGACTGGGTTGAAGAATAGGGAACCTCTGAAGCTGTCTTCTGTTAGTTTAGCCACATGCAGGGTTTTATATTCTTTGCCCCGGGAAGGGTTAAAAGAGGCCATCATGGTGGTGGGGGAAAAAAACAGATGTTTCACCTTCCAGTCTTGGCTGATGTTCAGTTAAAGGTAGCCCTTTTGAAGCAGCACAGGGCCCTGTGTGTGCTGCAAGGGGCAAGTTATTAGGAATGAAATTGATGCAGGGCAAGAGAGCCTCAAATTTGGGGTTTAGCCTGGGAGAGTTCTTAGCTTTGCTCAGACAAAAATTCAAGGAGGAGCTGGTAGTGCTAGGCAGCAACTTCTGAGGCAGCAGGGCACAGCAGCAGCTGAGGTCCTGGTCCTTGCAGAGCAGGGCTACCCCATAGGCGATGTGCCCAGAGTAGCAGCTCAGAGGCAGGACTATAGTCATACTTATATCCACTTTTAACTATACACAAATTAAGGGGTGGATTATGCAAAGATGTCTAGAAAAAGGGTGATAACTTCTGAGTCCTCGGGTGGTTGCCATAGAAAGGAGTGGTAACTTCCGGTGTTGCCATGACAATGGTAAACTGACATGGCACTCTTTGGTGTGTCTCATTTCCTGTTTCAGCTAGTCTTCAGTCTAGTCTGGAGTCTGAGCCCTGCCTCTGGAGTTGAATCCAGCCTCCTACGTCAAAATGTCATGACAGACCAGGGCTTTCTGTTTTCAAAACACTTAGATATTCCCCTGGTTATGTCCCTGCCCCACTTTGAGATTGTCTGGTCCCTTTCCACTGGATGACATGATGAAGGAGACTGGCTTCCAAGTGCTGATGTCACCTCTAATATCACCTGGTCATACACAATCAAAATTGTAAATCTTCCTGATGACTCACAATCATAGGTGACCAAAGAATGTTAGTCCTTCACGCCTGTAATCCCAGCACTTTGGGAGGCCAAGGTGGGTGGATCACCTGAGGTCAGGAGTTCGAGACCAGCCTGGCCAACACGGCGAAACTCTGTCTCAACTACAAATACAAAAATTAGCCTGGCGTGGTGGCATGTGCCTGTAGTCCCAGGTAGTCAGGAGGCTGAGGCAGGAGAATTGCTTGAACCGGGGAGGCGGAGGTTGCAGTGAGTCAAGATCACGCTACTGCACTCCAACATGGCTGGGGTGACAGCAAGAATCCATCTTAAGAAAAAAAGAATGTTAGTCTTCAGCAGTTATGGAGCTTATTTGTTAGTCCAAGCTGCACCATTTTGTAAGCCCCCCGCCATTTTGCAGACTCTGGTCAGAGTGAAACATTCCACAGGGGTATGGGCCATGAAAAATATCTGCCTAACCACCTGACCACAAGGCACAAGAACATCCTTATTGTGCCCTGGTGGGGAAAGACCTATCTGAAGGAACAACCCTGTCATATCCCGCTGGGCGAAGGTTCAAGGTACATCCTGTCACATCCCACCAGAAAAATGACCAGACTGCCTGATCATAGGGACATCTTATCAATACCCTCCCGGGCCATATGGCCCAGACCCATCCCACCCAGACCTGTAAGTTACCCCAGCCTGTAAACAGCAGTGGGCTCTGGCATTAAGCTGGTCCCCCACCTCCGCAGGTATTTGCAATAAACCTGTGTTGCTGCAGTGCCTCCCCCTCTCTCTCTGGGTCTTTTAACACTCACCTTCCCTTCAAAACCTGATGTATTAGTTTCTTACTGCTTCCATAACAAATGATCACACGTGTAGGGGCTTAAAACAGCACACATGTATTCTCTCACACTTCTGGAGGTCAGAAAGGTAAATGGGTCAGCAGGGATGGAGTCCATCTGGAAGCCCAAGAGAGAATCCGTTTCCCTGCCTTTTCCAGCTTCAAGAAGCTGCCTACCTTCTTTGGTCCCCAGCCCTTCATTCCAGGCCCCATCATCACATTGCCTTCTCTGACTCTGATCCTTACAAGGACCACTGTGATTGCACTGGGCTCACCAAGATCATCCAGAAGAACCTCTGCATCTCAAGATCCTTAGCTCAAGCACATCTGCAGTCCGTTTTGCCATGTAAGGCGACATGTTTATTAGGTCTTGGGGATTAATCAACGGGGATCTTTGGTCGGGGGGACCCTTCAGCCTACTATGTGTGCCAAGCCATTGTCTCAGGGTACATCATCTAAAGTCTCTAAAGTCAAGTTGCGATCTCCATGGGCCAAGTAGGGGTTAAGTATAAATGGCTGGTAGAATTTTTGCTACTGGGCATTGGTAATTATCTTTGGGAGCACAGCTACTAAAATCATCTCTTCCATAGACTAAAGACTCCTTAAGTGATGAGAATGGCATTAGATGACACTGATCTTGGTGGACCCATGGCGTCCCACATACCAGGTACCCAGTAACTACTTTTTTTTTGTTTTGAGACAGAGTCTCACCCTGTTGCCCAGGCTGGAATGCAGTGGCATGATCTTGGTTCACTGAAACCTCTGCCTCCTGGGTTCAAGCAATTCTCCTGCCTCAGCCTCCCGAGTAGCTGGGATTACAGGCACCCACCACCATGCCTACCTAAGTTTTGTATTTCTAGTAGAGACAGGGTTTCACCATGTTGGCCAGTTTGGTCTCGAACTCCTGACCTCAGGTAATCCACCTGCCTTTGGCTTCCCAAGGCTTCCCAAAGTGTTGGGATTACAGGCATGAGCCAACGCGCCCAGCCCCCAGTAACTCCTTCTTAATGAGACTATATGGCCCTTTCTGTATGAGAGGAAGTGGTGATGGTCAGGGAAGCTAGAAACCCAGAAAATAAATTAAACTAGCATTTTCTGTTTCACAGCATAAATTGTTTTATTTTCTCTTTCCAATTTTTTTTTTAATGTTTACGTGTTTCTTGATACAATGTAGAGCATGGCGGGGAAGTGACTGATGGCAGAGCTAAAGCAGGCAAAATGCACAAGACCCCAGAGCATCTTGTGGTACCAGAAAGTTAGGAAGTGCTGGCTGGGCGTGGTGGCTCACACCTGTAATCCCAGCACTTTGGGTAGCCGAGGCGGGTGGATCACTTGAGGTCAGGAGTTCAAGACCAGCCTGGCCGACATGGTGAAGCCCTGTATCTATTAAAAATACAAAAATTAGTTGGGCAGTGGTGATACACACCTATAATCCCCGCTACTCAGGATGCTGAGGCAGGAGAATCACTTGAACCCAGAGTGGGGAGAGGTTGCAGTGAACTGAGATCACGCCACTGCACTCCAGCCTGGGTGACAGATCGAGACCCTGTCTAAAACAGACAAACAAACAAAAAAACAAGAGAGCTGAAAACAACACAAAACAAAACCAAGCAACCAATCAAGTACACAACAACAACAAACAAAACTGGAGTATGAGAACCAATGCTGAAGGAGCTCCCAGTGTCCAGAACTGGCATTAGATAAAAACCCAAGCTACAAAATAAATATCCACGAGTTCACGCTGACATACATACACAGTGGAATGAATAAACGAGAGAACAAGAGACAACTCTTCACTGCAAAAGAATTCCAAGCCATAAATGTAGAAGGAAATAGAACGAGGGAAATAGAAAATCAGTTAGAACACCACAGTAATAATTGCTGCAGGCAAGATTCACTAAAGGAGGCTAAAATCAGTTAGCAAAAGTTTAAGGATAAACATATTTTACATAATCTGAAAGTGTTTGTCCAAAACTAAATATTATGAATTAAAAAGGAAAAAATAGTAACTTTACAGTAGAGAAATCCTCCAGATACTACATAAGTGATCATTTCCCTCCCTCCCTCCCTTCCTTCCTTCCTTCCTTCCTTCCTTCCTTCCTTCCTTCTTTCCTTCCTTCCTTCCTTATTTCCCTTCCTCCCTCCCTCCCTCCGTCCCTCCTTCTCCTCTCTTTCTTTCTTTCTATCTTTCTTTCTTTCTTTCTTTCTTTCTTTCTTTCTTTCTTTCTTTCTTTCCTTTCTTCCTTCCTTCCTTCCTTCCTTCCTTCTTTGCTTCCTTCCTTCCTTCCTTCCTTCCTTCATTCCTTCCTCCATAAGTTATTGGGACACAGGTGGTATTTGGTTACATGAGTAAGTTCTTTAGTGGTGATTTGCAAGATTTTGGTGCACCCATCACCTGAGCAGTATACACTGCACCATATTTGTGGTCTTCCATCCCTCACCCACCTCTTACTCTTCCCCCCAAGTCCCCAAAGTCCGCTGTACCATTCTTATGCCTTTGCATCCTCATAGCTTAGCTCCCACATATCAGCGAGAACACATGATGTTTGGTTTCCCATTCTTGAGTTACTTCACTTAGAATAATGGTCTCCAATATCATCCAGGTCACTGCAAATGCCATACTGCTATAAAAGGTAGTAACGTCAGATACTCCAAGATATCATGCACTGAGAAAAGCACATCACCTTACTGATATTTTTTCCTGATAATGGACAACCTCAATCTAATCATAAGAAAACATCAGACAAATCTATATTAAGGAACTGTCTACAAAATAACTGAGTGTTCAGTCATGAAAGGTAAGTAGATGCTTGTCACAAATTGAAGGAGATGAAGGAGACATAATAAGTAAATGTAGTGTGAATTCTGGAGGAGAGAAAAAAAATTAGTGCAAAAACCAGAGAACTATGAATAAAGTCAGTAGCTTAGTGAGTAGTATTGTACCTAATGTCAATTTCTTCATTTGGGACAATTTTACTATGGTTATGCCAGAGGTCTGTGAACCAGAGCAACTCCATCTTGAATAGGAGCTGGGTAAAATGAGGCTGGGACCTACTGGGCTGCGTTCCCAGACTGTTGAGGCATTCTAAGTCACCGGATGAGACAAGAGGTCTGCAGAAGATACAGGTTGTAAAGACCTTGCTGATAAAACAGTTTACAGTAAAGAAGTTGGCTAAAACCCACCAAAACTAAGATGGTGACAAGAGTGACCTCTGGTCGTCCTCATAGCTACACTCCCACCAACGCCATAACAGTGTACAAATGCCATGGCAATGTCAGGAAGTTACCCAGATGATCTAAAAACAGGAAGCATGAATAATCCAACCTTTGTTTAGCATATCATTGGAAAATAACCGTAAAAATGGGCAACCAGCAGCCCTTGGGGCTGCTCTGTCTGTTGAGTAGCCATTCTTATATTCCTCTACTTTCTTAATAAACTTGCTTTCACTTTACTCTGTAAACTTGCCCTGAATTCTTTCTTGTGCAAGATCCAAGAACAATGTGGCACATATACACCATGGAATACTATGCAGCCATAAAAGAGGATGCGTTCATGTCCTTTGCAGGGACATGGATGAAGCTGGAAGCCATCATTCTTAGCAAACTAACACAAGAACAGAAAACCAAATATCGCATGTTCTCATTCATAAGTGGGAGTTGAACAATGAGAACACATGGACACAGGGAGAGGACTATCAGACACCGGGGCCTGTCAGGGGGTGGAGGGTTAGGGGAGGGATAGCATTAGGAGAAATATCTAATATAGATGACAGGTTGATGGGTCAGCAAACCACCATGGCACCTGTATACCTATGTAACAAACCTGCATGAAATGCACATGTACCCCAGAACCTGAAGCATAATAATAATAATAATAATAATAATAATAATAATAATAATAATAATAATAATAAAAGAACCCTCTCTTGGGGTCTGGATCGGGGCCCCTTTACTGTAACAGTTATGCAGCGTGTTAACAATGAAAGACATTGCATGCAGGCTATCCTTGAACTGTCCTGTAAGTCCACAACTATCTTTAAATAAAAAGTTAAAGCTAAAATAGAGCAGGAAGGTAGTGTCGGTAATTTCTCTGCATGACTGTAAATGATTCAGTGCTATTATGCTGCAGTTGAAGGCATGTCTGTTTAAAGAGTAAGGTGTCCCCACCTCAGCCTGATGCTTAGAATTCTCCACGTATTTCCACAATGATCTTCCAATTTGAACCTCTCAGCAGTGTGAGTGGTGTATGGAGTGGATGCTAATATTTTTAGATTGGGAAACAGATGTTTAGGGAGAATGAATGATTTATTCATGGAGTCCAGATTTCCTGGTTTCACATTCTGTATTCTTGCTAAGCCAGGCAGCTTGCCAGGATCCCTCTCTGTCCATATTTTCTAGCCAGGAAGGAGTTACCATCTTGGATTTGAAATCCAGCTATTACTCTTCACTAAGTATATCCCAAAGGATCGGGCTTTAACCTTGCTTCAGGATGCCACAAACCCAATCAGACTCATGCACAGAGTTTTGCTCCCCAACAATTTTGCGATCATCAGAAAGGGTGAAGCTATAAGCCTTCTTTCATCCTGATATTGCATTTGGAAGAGCCCCCCAATTTCTGCAAGTCTGACAGCCTTATTTGCATATACATAAAAAGCTTTGGCTAACCCTTTTAACCACCTGATCAGCCAACACAGCCACAGCATGACAGCGTCATTTGAAGTTTTGGATTTTTGGATAACTCAGGGTTTCTATATTTCAAAAACACCTTTGATGGTGGCAGTATTTTGGGCAAGGGATGTGGGTATTGGGAGAGATAAGAATTTCTGTGGGCTAGAATTCCAAATATGCGCTATTCATTTCCATGTTTTGATGCAGTGACTTCATTTGCCACTGCTACCTACATCTAATTTGAGGCTATAAGCATGTTTATTGGCAGTGTGGACTTTTAAAAAAAGAGAGGAAAATTCCTTCTACTGTGCTATAGAGACCTTTCCTTCCCTTTCTCAAAACAAGCCTTGGTGAGAGAGAAGAACAGCATCTGTGTTCGTTAGCCTGGATTTCTGTAACAAAGTATCATGAACTGAGGGGCTTACCTAATAGAAATTAATTTTCTCACAGTTCTGGGGGCTAGAAGTCTGAGATCAAGATGTCAACAGGGTTGGTCTCTTCCTTTCTTCTGAGGCCGCTCTACTTGACATGTAGATGTTCATCTTCTCTCTGTGTCTTTATATCATCTTCCCTCTGTGTGTGTGTGTGTCTGTGTCTGTGTCCAGATTTCTTTTTTTTGGACAGGGTCTTCCTCTGCCACCCAGGCTGAAATGTGGTAGTGCAATCATAGCTCTCTGCAACCTTAACTCCTGGGCTCAAGATCCTCCTGCCTTAGCCTTCCAAGTAGCTTGGACTACAGGTATGCACCACCACGCCTGGGGTGTAGGGGCTGGCACCTGGCCCTGTGAAAATTAAGATAAGGAAGTATTGGCTTGGAGTGTTAAGAGCCATATAGAGGATGTGGTTGAGTATAAGCTGTGGATTGATAGGTTTGCACATGAAAGACACATCCACAGACCAACCATTTACTATCCCTAAGAAGGCCAAGGGAGGTAGCTCACACCTGTAATCTTAGAGCTTTGGGAGCTCTTAGGCCCTAGGAATATAGTGAAAAGTGAAGCTGGTGTGGTTCCTGCCTAGTGCTTAGAGTGTTTTGCTGCAAGCTTTGGGAGACCAAGGCAGGAGAATCGCTTGAGGCTAGTTCAAGCAGCCTGGGCAACATAGTGAGACTCTGTCTCTACACAAAAATTTTTAAAAAACTAGACAGATGTGGTGGCTTATGCCTGTGGTCCCAGCTACTTGGGACACTGAGGTGGGAGTATACTTCAGCCTAGGAGGTTGAGGCTGCAGTGAGCAATGATTGTGCCACTGCAGTCTAGCTTAGGAGACAGAGTTAGACCCTGTCTGTATAAAAATATATCTATATCTATATATATATATGTGTGTGTGTGTGTGTGTGTGTATGTGTGTGTATGGGTGTGTGTGTGCATATATATATATATATATATATATATATGGCTTGCCCTGTGCGCTGAAGTCTCCCGGTAAGGCCAGTAAGGCCTCAGGTAACAGCAGAATAAAAAGACCTGCTTAGTAAGAGGCACCCATAATTGCTCCTTTCCACAAATTGCTGCTTGGTGTCCTGAACAGGACTGAGACATCACTACTCTCTCCTCCCTCAATAGATTGAGACTGTGATTATCAGGGGAAGGGTGGGAGCTGTTAGGGCCAAGAAGCATGTGATTTACCAGTCCTACTTCGTTCACCAAGTAGGAAACAGTCAATTCTACCAAAGGTCTAGAGGAATGCCAGGTCACTCTGTAGGAGGGTGACTATCTGCTCTTGCTCCTTTCCCACTTCTGCAAAGCCGGTGGGCACTGCACACTGGGAGGGAGGGAGGGGGCCTAAAGCTTCCACAGAGAAGGAGCTATCTAGGGAAACTAGCAGAGTTGCAGGGCAATGAAGTCAGAGGAAAAACAAGGAAATGGAGAGAAGACAACCAGGGCAGGGTGTTGAAGAAACTCCATCCCCAAACTGGACATGGGCATGGTGAACATTGGCCTTCCAGGGCCCAGACACTGTGCAGAGATGCAAGAGGACTGCCCTTCCTGGAAAGAGCAGACTAGCAGCAGTGTCTATGTTGTTTGACAGTCAGCTCTCGAACCCATCTGAAAATCAGAAAAACAAAGTTGGATCAAGGTGGAGTATAATTTATTACAGTGAAAGGATAGAAAGCAGAATCAGTGATGAGATGAAGTCCGGAACACCAAACAGAAGCTTCTAGAGCCCTCTCCCAGAACCCTGGAGCATGGAGCTGTCAGGGGAAGGTCCAAGTTGACAAGGTCCCTGGGATGTCTTTCTTCTGTTTGCCAGTGCCTTGGGAAAGTGGAACAAGCTGAGAAAGATAAGTGATCTCTGCCAAAGAGAGATCGCCTGGGCATCAGAGGAAGTATTTAAATGTGCTAATGTTGCAATGAAAGTTATACAGCTGTTCATTCACAGAACCAATGAGTACCTACTATGTGTTTGGTATTAGGCCCTAGGAATATAGTGATAAGTGAAGCTGGTATGGTTCCCGCCTAGTGCTTAGAGTGTTCTGCTGCAAAGCCTGGTCCTGAACCCTCAGGTAGAGAGCTTCCTAGTATCCTCAAGTGCCGCAAGCTTGTGGGTGATCACTCTCAGCATCCTGACCTCAGTGGCTCCAGGAACATCACTTGGAGAAAACCAAATGCTTATTCTACATAGCTGGACCACAGCTGAGACCAAAGCAATGTTACATTCGTCATGACTCATAAGGTGCCCACTCTAAGCCAGTTGCTGTGCTTTAGATCTATTAACGCCTCCCAAAACCCTGTGGAATAAGTTTGTTTGTTTGAGACAGGGTCTTGCTCTGTTGCCCAGGCTGGAGTGCAGCAGTGTCTCAATCACTACTCACTGTAGCCTTGACCCACTGGGCTCAAGCAATCCTCCCACTGCAGCCTCCCCTGTAGCTGGAACTACAGGCATGCACCACCATGCCTGGCTGGTGAGGTCTGTAGAGATGAGGTCTCGCTTTGTTGCCCAGACTGGTCTTGAACTTCTGGGTTCAAGCAATCCTTCTGCGTCGACCTCCCAAGTTGTTGGAATTAAAGGCATGAGCCACCACACCTAATCTCATTTTATGGATAAAATAACGGATTCTGGTACGTTTGAGCAAGTTGCCAAAGGTCACGCAGAAGAAAAAGTAATTCAAACCCGGCATCATCTGACTCTAAAGCCAGTGCTCTTTGTAAATCGTCAGGCAGTTCATGAAGATCCTCACCTCACAACAAATGGAAGAGAAATCTGAATTGCTCACCTGGTTAAATCATTAGGTGTTACGTCTCTTTCTAGGTGTGTAGATGCTTGCTTCTTAGTAGCATTTTGACTTACAGCTAATTAAATAATGTGGAAGCACCTAAAAGAGGAGTGTGTAATTTCCAATTTTAATTTTTTTAATGAATAAATAACAAGTCTATTCTTTATTTATCTAATTTAGAATGTTAATGAATAGCTCCCCCTTCTAATTTCCAAGCTGGGTATTTAAGGGAACCTGACACTTCATAAATATCGAACTGTGAGGTTTCTTGCGATGGTTTTATATAAACATAGGAATTGAGTAATTACCATCCCTGCTATTCATTAAAATTCAAAATTAGATAAACAATAAGCAGAAATGTTTTTGTTCATTATTATTCATATCGAGTACTTTCCTTGTCATACCCTTGCTTCTTTTTATGATTTCTTTTGTACACTGTCCTTTCTCTTTGAGCATCGCCAAAAATGGTCTATTTTGTGGGGAAAAAAAAGCTCTCTGATTTTTCTTTGGCTTCCTTTCATTGTTTAAAAAATCAGCTGAATCATCACTTCATGTACAGGAATGGTGGTGTCAGAGAAAGAAACGTGGGCTCAAAGCTACGAGACCTTTAACCTTGGTCTCAGGTCAATCACTATTTTGTGGTGGGTTCTCCAAGGCATGTAACCGTCCCTAACTGGGCTCCTGTTTCCTCATCTGCAGTGGGAGGAATTTGCACTGGATTGTCCTTCATTCTTTTGTGTGTGTGTGCATATATGTGCCAGGCGAGGTACTAGATGCTGGGGTTCTAGTGGTGAAGAAGAGATGACTGAAATTTCTACCATCACAAAGCTTCATCTAATAGCCACACAAACAACAGTACAATCACAACTGTGTTCATTGCGTTAAAAAAAATTACATAACTTGTGAACCATTTTAATGAGGTTTGGACATAGAAAGATGAGGGGAAGGATCCGTGGAAGAAGGGATGCTTGAATTGCTGTCTGAAAGGATGCGTAGACACTAATCAGGTAAAGAAGAAAGTCTCAGGAGCCCGGAACAGCTTGAGCAAAGGTCCTCTGGCAGGAGGGGCTAAAGGGCTCATTTGCCAGAGAAAAAGAGAAAGAGAGAAGAATTAAGCTACCAGATGAGGCTAGAGAGGAGAGGCCTGCTCAGATGAGCTGTATAAAGGTGTTTGTCTTCATCCTAAAAGCAGTGGAGATACATATCAGAATATATATAAATCGTATTTCCTTGGAAAATGGTCTTGTTAGAGGTTAGATCAATTTAGTTTGGGTTTCTCTCCTTCCACTAGATCTTTGGAGCCAGCCACCTGAGTGGTTTTGCTTGTGAGGCTATCTTAGGGATGTAGGCTCTAAGGATAGTTTGTAAGTTTATCACTGTTAAAAGAAAACCTTTAGTCATATTAAATTTAAAGCAGTTTAATGGAGCAATGAACCATTCACCAGTCAGGCACCCCCAGAATCACAGCACACTCAGAGAGACTCCAGGGGTGCCTTGTGGTCAGAACAAATTTATCGACAAAAAAGTAAAGTGATGTACAGGAATCAGAAGTGAGGTACAGAAACAGCTGGATTGGTTACAGGCTGGCATTTGCATTATTTAACACAGTTTGAACACTCAGCAGTGTATGAATGGTTGAAGTATGGCCGCTGGGATTGGCCAACACTCAGCAATTGTTACAAGTTCATACTGGTAAGTTAAGTTTCCAGTCTTGTCTATCTATTAAGTTAGGCTGCAGTTCATCCACAAGGACTTAGACATAAAAGTACGGAGTCCTTCTCAGGCCACATTTAGTTTGCTTTGGCATTAATAAGTACCGGCTCACAATTGGTTCAAGTCAGTGAACCCTAGAGCTCAGATATTCCACTCCTTCCCCTTGCTTCTCCTTTGTGCCCTCTGTGGCTTTGCATGAAGAAAACCTTGAGGAAAATACAGCTCTGCACAATCAAGAAATTGTTATGAGGCGCTCCCCCCAAAATGACTTTGTGAATCCGAAATTAGGGCTTCAATAGCAGTCCTCCAGATCTGTAATTTCACACACACTAAACCGATTCTCCTAGAAATGGATGAAGGCGCTAAAAACACACTGTCTTTCACTTATATCTAATAAACTACATTTCATATTTCAGGGTACTTTGCTTGGTATAATTCGCTTGTAATTTTTATTTTACTTTTTTAAAAAGGAAAGGGATGCGTAGCAGAGATTATCCCTGGCAATTTGCCTTGGGGAAAAAGTGCGTCTGTCTGGAAACAGACTGGCCGTGAATCTTGATCATCAGCCTTTGGTCACGGAGGCTGTTTTTCATACACTGAGACTCAGGGGGGGCTCAAAGAGAGACTTGAGGGGTAGCTCATTTCCAGGACCTGTTTTGAAGCAGGCCATGGAAAACACTCCAGGCTCAAAAGTAACTGCAGTTGATGAGGAAACTGAGAACAACTTTGAAGTCATGAATCTCTGTCTGAACAGCAACTGAGGTAGGAAGAACTGTAGCATTGGAGTGCCCCCAACCTATCAAAATCTCCTGGAAATGTTTTACAAATGTAGATTCCTGTCTCATTTCTGTGGACCTCTTTGGTTGATGGATAATGAGGTCAGGGAATCAGTGTATTTTATCCCACCTTTATTGAGGTATAATTGACAAATAAACATTGTGTGTATTCAAGATGTACAATGTGACAATTTGGTGTATGTGTACACTGCAAAATGATCAACACGAGCTAATTAACGTATCCATCACCTCAGAAGTTACCATTTTCTTTTTTCTTTTCTTTTTTTCTTCTTTTTTTTTTTGTGGTGAGAAAACCGAAGATCCATCTTTTTAGCAAATTTCAAGGATACATTCCACTGTATGTATCTTTACACTGTGCATTAGTTCTCCAGAATGTATTCATCTCCTATAACTGGAAACTTTGTATCCTTTGACCAACATCTCCCCACTGTCCCTCCCTCCAGCTCCTGGCAACCATCATTCTACTCTCTGTTTCTGTAAGTTCAGCTTTGTTAGATTCTGCACATAAGCAAGATCATGTGGTGTTAGTCTTTTTGTGGTTGGCTTATTTCACTTAACACAGTGTCCTCCGGACTTGTCCATGTTGCCAAAAATAGCAGACTTTTCTTCTTTTCTAAAATTTAATGATATCTATCTATCTATCTATCTATCTATCTATCTATCTATCTACCACATTTTCTTTATCCGTGCACCCATCGACAGGCATGTTGGCTGTTTCTGTTTCATGGCTGTTGTGAATGATGCTGCAGTGAACATGATCTCTCCTAGATACTGACTTCTTTTCCTTGGAATAAACACCCAGAAGTGGAATTGCTGGGTCTGGCCGACAGACATATAAAAAGATGTTCTTAACTTCACTAATTATCAGGGAAAAACACAAATCAACACCACAAGGAGCTATCATCGCACACCCATTAAGAGTGGCTGTTCTCGAAAAGACAAAATATAGCAAGCATTGGCAAGGATGTGGAGAAAAGAGAACTCGTTTAAACTATTGGTGGGAAAGTACATTCACACAGCCATTATGCAAAACAATATAGAAGACCCTCAAAACTTTTAAAAAGGATTTGATATTTTTAACAAGCTTCCCAGGTGGATTTAATTTGAAAAAAGTTCTACCTCCTCTGATAAAAACTATGTCACCTTCCATATCTTAGTATCTATCGTAAATAACGCTGCAATGAACATGGGTATGCAGATATCTCTTTGAGATATTATGTTTCTTTTGGACGTATATACCCAGAAGTGGGATTGCTAAGTTACCTCCAAGATATGAAATCAATCTAAGTGTTCATCGGTGGATGAATGGACACGCACACACACACACACACACAAATACACACCATCACCCCATATTCTTTACCCTTTTGTCCACTGATGGGCACTTAAGTTACATATATATACATACACTGTGGAATATTATTCATCCTTTAAAAAGAAAGAAAACCTGCCTTTTGTGACAACATGAACAAACCTGGAGAACACTATGCCAAGTGAAATAAGCCAGACACCAAAAGCGTGGTACAACATGATCTCACTTACATGTGTAATCGAAAAAAGTTGACCTCATAGAAACAAGGAGTAGAACAGTGGTTGCCAGGGGAGGGGGGAAGGGGTAAATTAGAAGGTGTTGGTCAAAGGGGACAATGTTTTGGTTATGTGTGATGATGAACTCTGAAGATCTAATTCAAAAAATGATGACTATAGTTTAAAATGGTAATATGGGCCAGGCATAGTGGCTCACGCCTGTAATCCCAGCACTTTGGGAGGCGGAGGCAGGCAGATCACAAGGTCAGGAGCTTGAGACCAGCTTGACCAACGTGGTGAAACATTGTCTCTACTAAAAATACAAAAATTAGCCTGGCGTGGTGGTACGTGCCTGTAGTCCCAGGTACTCGGCAGGCTGAGACAGGAGAATTGCTTGAACCCGGAAGGCAGAGGTTGCAGTGAGCCGAGATTGCACCACTGCATTACAGCCTTGGTGACAGAGTGAGACTCCATCTCAAAAAAAAAAAAAAAAAAGTAATATTATATAATTGAAATTTGCTAAGAGGGTAGATCTTAAGTGTTCTCCTCACACCCAAAAAAGAGAAGAAAACAGAAGAAATCAAAGAAGAAAATGTTAATAATGTGAAATGATGGAAATTAATTTGCTTGTGGTGATTGTTTTGGGTGTATAGGTATATTGAATTATCACATTGTATACCTTGAATATATACAATGTTTATTGTCAATTATACTACCCTAAAGCTTGGGAAAAACAAAGCAAAACAATTTCAACTTCCAGGATGGAAACTCTTTTATTCTTTCTTGCAAGAGGAAAGGGATGTTAGGAGCCAAAAGGACGAGGGGACTAATTCAGAGTGCTCCTTTCAATGGAGAAGTCAGAGGTATTTTTCCTGAGCTTCTCTTGGCCACCTGCGGCCCTTCTCCCTTTGCCCTAGGGCTCAGCTTCTGTTTGCTCCTGATGAGATCTTGAGAAATTGTTAGCAGGCTGCTACTCTGGGACATGCTGTCCCACATGGGTCTTCTGGTGGCAGCTGTGGAAGTTTCAGAATAAGACCAATTTGGGCTGAAAAACCTCATTCTTATTATATTTTTTAATTTTAATTTTAATTTTTTGAGACAGAGTTTTGCTCTTGTTGCCCAAGCTGGAGTGCAATGGTGTGATCTCAGCTCACCGCAACCTTCATCTCCCAGGTTCAAGTGATTCTCCTGCCTCAGTCTCGTGAGTAGCTGGGATTACAGGTGCATGCCACCACACCCAGCTAATTTTTTGTATTTTTAGTAGAAACAGGGTTTGGCCATGGTAGCTAGGGGGCTCTCAAACTCCTGACCTCAGGTGATCCGTTCGCCCTGGCCTCCCAAAGTGCTGAGATTACAGGCATAAGCTACCATGCCCAGCCCAAAACCTCATTATGTTTTAAATAAACTTTATTGAGATACAATTTACAAACAATAAATTCACCTATTTTAAGAATACAGTTTTGGCCAGGTGCAGTGGCTCATGCCTGTAATCCCAACATTTTCGGAGGCCAAGGCAGGAGGATTTCTTGAAGCCAGGAGTTGAAGACCAGCCTGGTCCATATAGTGAGAATCCATCTCTACAAAAAATAAAAAATCAGCTAGGTGTGGTGGTGCTTGCCTGTAGTCCCAGCTACAGAGGAGGCTGAAGCAAGAGGATTGCTCGATCCCAGAAGTTGCAGGTTGCAGTGAACTATGATGGTGCCACTGCACTCCAACCTAGGCGACAGAGCAAGACCTTGTCTCAAATAAATGAATAAAAACAATACAGTTTGATGAGTTTTGAAAAATAGATAGCATTTGTAACCACCACAATTTGTGACCCTCCTCAATCACCCCATGCCTCGATACTCTACCCCACCCAAATACTGACCTTTTTATCACCATAGACAAATCTGCCTCTTCTTGAACTTGATGTAAATAAACTCACTTTTTTTGTTTGTTTGTTTCTAGCTTTGTTTTTTCACTCAACATATGTTTTAAAAATTCACCCACGTTGTGCATGCACGTTTTCTTTTTTGTTCCTGAATCACATTCTACTGGATGCATACAGCACAACTGCTTCATGCATTCACTTGTTAATGAATATTTGGGTTGGTTTCATGCTATAAAACTGCCGTGAATGTTCAAGTACAGTCTTTGTTTAGACTTATGTTTTCATTTCTTTTGGGTCCATACCCAGAAACGGAAGTCTGGTTCATATAATAACTATATGTTTAACTCTCTAAGAAATGGCCAAAATGTTTTCCAGAATGACTGTACCATTTTGCATGCCCATCAGCAAGACTGAAAGTTCCAGTTGCTTTACTTCCTCGCCAATACTTGGAATTGCGTATTGCCAGCAACCTCTGCCTCCCAGGTTCAAGTGATTCTCCTGCCTCAGGCTTCTGAGTAGCTGGGATTACAGGCGTGCACCACCATGCCCAGCTAATTTTTTTTACATTTTTAATAGAGATGGGTTTTCACGATGCTGGCCAGGCTGATCTCAAACACCTGACCTCGTGATCTGCCCACTTCAGCCTCCCAAAGTGCTGGGATTACTGGCGTGAGCCACCGTGCCTGGCCTTGCCAGTCTTTTTAAATTTTAGCCACTGTAATGTTCATTTTAGCTCATCACACATCACCCAATTTGTGATGAGCAAATTTCTGTCAACTTCTCTAACCTGTGTTTTTCTTACTCCTCACAAAGGGGGATATCGTGTTAATAATTGCTTTACAGATGAAATGAGAAAGTTTGTAATAATTTATAAGATACATAGCAGGTGTTCAACTAATATTAGCCCCACTTCTCTTGGTAGCATTTCTCAACCATACTACACATTTTCATAACTAGGGATCTTTGAAAAATACAGCCCACACCGTACAATACAGGGACTCACACCAGATCAATTTTGTTAGAATCTCTGGGGATACGCACCAGGCACTGCTGTGTGAGAAGGAAGCCTCCTCAGCCTCTGCACACGGCCTAGCCTTCAGCAGCATCACTTTAAAAGACTGACTGTTTTTGACCTTGGTATTTACAGTTTGTATGTGTGGGAACGAGGGAAATGGCAGCGAGGCCCACTCACTGCTGCAGTGACCTTTCCAGGCAGGTTGGCCACAGACAGACACGTCTGCAATTTCCGAGGAATCTGCGAGGTGGAAATGGGTTTTGCAGTAATCAGATCTCCGACACAACAGGCTGTGTCAGCAGGCATGCCTGCTGCAGGATGATGGAGATCACAGGCAATCAGCTGCAGCAGGCAGGCGAGGCAGCTGCAGTCCACTTTGTCGCTTCTTAGGCTGGCTTTGTGTGGCTTAATGAGGCTTTCCCAGGCTTTCCTTTGCAGCCAGCTGGCAAAGCGGCAGGATCAGCCAAGGGGTGCTGCTCAGGCTCCCTTCTGAAGACTGCATTTATGCTCAGAGCCCGTCAGTGATCCTCTGAGAATGACAGAAAGGAAGAATCAAGCCTACCCCTCCCCTTCAAAGCAGGAGACCCCAGCCACTGGCAGCAGGATAGGCATTGGCCTTCCTGTGGCTGCAATTTCTGGAGAGACTTTTTTGTGTTGTTTAGGTGGAGTTTTGCTCTGTCGTCCAGACTGGAGTGCAGTGGTGTGATCTCAGCTCACTGCAACCTCCACCTCCCGGGGTCAAGCAATTCTCCTGCCTCAGCCTCCCAAGTAGCTGGGATTACAGGCACTGCCACCACACTCAGCTAATTTTTGTATTTTTTGTGGAGATGGGGTTTCGCCATGTTGGTCAGGCTGATATCGAACTCCTGACCTCAGGTGATTTGCCCTCCTCGGCCTCCCAAAGTGCTGGGATTACAGGCTTCAGCCACAGTGCCCAGCCTCTGAAAAGATCTTTTATATAATTCTGAATAGTTTTGTGATTTTCCAGACGGACGGTGTACCCAGGATGGAGAACAACTTCCCCAGACTTGAGGTGGCAACGTCTTCATTTGTATACCTCCTTCCTATACCTTGCCTCCTGTGTAATAGATCCTGGGTACTTGTTATGTGACTAGAACTGAGATGAAATCAGAATTTCTAGAAGATTTGGATATTTTATTCTCAGGGGTCTAATGGAGTCAGGTGTATTAGGGTGATGATATTGACCTTGGCTCTGTGCCTGCTCCCTGCCTGCTTTCTCCTTCCATATCTACAGCTCATGCCCAGTCCCTCTGCTGCAATATTAGCTTCCAAGGACTCCACCACAGTGCTTCGGATAAACCCTGCTCCCTATGAAGTGTGCTCTGTGCTACAACCCCTCCCTCCACCCATTCCCTTTTCCAAATTTGTCTGCCCTGAGTCTCATGGCTTCACATGCCCTGCCAAATAATATAATAATCTGAGCAATAAGATATCAGGGCTTTCCTCCCATTGGGTCCTTGGGGAAGACCGTGCATTTTTAGGCACCCAGAATGTGCATGGAGAACTTGCCTGGAGAATGACGGGAGCGGGGGAAGTGGAATTTCACCATCTCCTTCCGTTCCAATTAACTACTACTGCATCGCTAACCACTCCCATTTCAGTGGCCTAAAATAACAGTTTTTTTTTTTTTTTTGTTATATTTACAGACTCAGTGGGGCGGAGATTTGGGCAAAAACAGTGAAGATGGTTTGTCTGTACTCCATAATGTCTGGGACCATAGTTGGGAAGTTTCAAATGTCTGAGGGTGACTCTGATGGCTGGGGCTGGAACGATCTGGAGGATTCTACACTCACAAATCTGGTACCTGATGTAGAATGACTCAGAGGTTGGCCTCTTCTCAGAACGTCGACCAGAGCACCTACATATGGCTCTCCACATGGCTTGCGCTTTTTTACAGAATGGTGGGCACCCACACATGACCTCTCCACATGGCTTGGGCTTTTTACAGCATGGTGAGCACCCACACATGGCCTCTCCACATGGCTTGGAGTTTTCTACAGCATGGTGGGCACCCACACATGGCCTCTTCACGTGGCTTGGGCTTCCTTACAGTATGGTGGGGCAGAAATTTGAACAGAAACAGTGAAGATGGTTTCTGACCAAATTTCCCTGTGGGGCAGACATTTAGACAGAAACAGTGAAGATGGTTTTTCTCTGAGCTATCATGTCTGGGACCACAGATGGGATTTCAAATGGTTGAGGGTGACTCCAGTGGCTGGAGCTGGAACAATCTGGAGGATTCTACACTCACAAATCTGGTGTCTATTATAGAATGACTCAGAGGTTGGCCCACTCTCAGAATGTCTACCGGAGCACCTACATATGGCTCCTCTACATGACTTGGGTTTCCTTACAGTATGGTGGACACCCCCACATGTCTTCTCCACATGGCCTGGGATTCCTTACAGCATGGTGGGCATGCATACATGGCTTCTCCACATGAGCTGGGCTTCCTTACAGCATGGTGGGTACCTATACATGGCCTCTCCACATGGCTTGGGCTTCCTTACAGCATGGTGGGCATGCACACATGGCTTCTCCATGTGAGGTGGACTTCCTTACAGCATGGTGGGCACCTATACATGGCCTCTCCATGGGGCTTGGGCTACCTTACGGTATGCTAGGCACCCACACATGGCCTCTCCACGTGGCTTGGGCTACCTTACAGCCATGATAAGCACCCACACATGGCCTCTCCACATGGTCTGGTCTACCTTACTGCATGGTGGGCACCCACACATGGCCTCTGCACAGGACTTGGGCTTCCTTACAGTATGGTGGAGCATTAATTTGAACAGGAACAGTGAAGATGGTTTCTGACCAAATTTCCCTGTGGGGCAGAAATTTAGACAGAAACAGTGAAGATGGTTTGCCTCTGCTCCATCATGTCTGGGGCCACAGATGGGGTTTCAAATGGCTTGGAGTGACTCCAGTGGCTGGGGCTGGAACAATCTGGAGGATTCTGCACTCACAAATCTGGTGCCTGTTACAAAATGACTCAGAGGTTGGCCCCCTGTTAAAATGTCAACCGGAGCACCTATATATGGCTGCTCCACATGGCTTGGGCTTCCTTACAGTATGGTGGACACTCCCACATGGTTTCTCCACGTCGCTTGGGATTCCTTACAGCATGGTGAGCATGCACACATGGCTTCTCCACGTGGCTTGGGCTTCCTAACAGCATGGTGGACATGCATACGTGGCTTCTCCACATGAGTTGGGCTTCTTTACAGCATGGTGGGCACCTACACCTAGCCTCTCCATGTGGCTTGGGCTTCCTTATGACACAATGGGCACCAACATGTGCCCTCTCCGTGTGGGGAGCTTCCTTATGACATGACCCACACATGGCTTCTCCACATGGCTTGAGTTTCCTTATAGCATGGTGAACACCCACATGTGGCCTCTCCACATAGCTTGAGCTTCCTTATGACATGAAGTAAGCTCAAGAAAATTGACCTTTTCACATGGCCACATGTGAGCACCCACACGTGACTTCTACTTGTGGCTTAAACTTCCTTTGATATGATGGGCACCCACACATGGCCTCTTCACATGACTTGGGCTTCCTTATAGCATGGTGGCCTCCTTGTGGTCAGATTCCTTATATGAAGCCTTAGAGTTCTAAGAGCTAGTCAGAAGCACTAGAAGACACAGAATGTGACTTTCCCATCTACTAGTATTCAAAGCAATTGCAAACACTCCTAGATTCAAAATGTGAAGTATGTCCCCCACCTCTCAATAGGAGGAGTGCCCTATAAATTGTACTTTAAAGCCTCTACTCCCTTTACTCATCCTTTTGGTGGGAGGCTGCCCAGTTGGAGTAGAGCAGTGGATTGAGAGACATCAGCCCAAAGCTCCTTGCAACACACTCCCTGCTCCCCTCCCAGAGCCTCCCTGGAAACCCCCAGTGACAGCTCTTACAACCTATGCTGATGAATTCCAAGGGAGACAGAAATGATTGCATTTCAATCTCACCATGAGAAATTTGGATTTGATTTTCTCCTTTTCAATTGGAAGGCAGAGAGGATCCTCCTGCAGAGGGCAGCTTTTTTTTTTTTTTTTTTTTT
>NC_045441.1:15847201-15856599 GCF_002776525.5 Piliocolobus tephrosceles | reverse complement strand
CTGTCGCCCAGGCTGGAGTGCAGTGGCCGGATCTCAGCTCACTGCAATCTCCGCCTCCCGGGTTCACGCCATTCTCCTGCCTCAGCCTCCCGAGTAGCTGGGATTACAGGCGCCCGCCACCTCGCCCGGCTAGTTTTTTGTATTTTTTGGTAGAGACAGGGTTTCACCATGTTAGCCAGGATGGTCTCGATCTGCTGACCTCGTGATCCGTCTCGGCCTCCCAAAGTGCTGGGATTACAGGCTTGAGCCACCGTGCCCGACCGAGGGCAGCTTTAAGAATGCTGTTCTAGGGGGATCAGAAGGGCAATGATGAGCTGACTTGAATGGCGAAGGGTCGCTGTGGGCAGGGAGACAAATGAGATGACCTTGTGCAGGTTGAGCACTAGGGCGGTATCTGTGTATACAGAGAGGAGAAAAGGGACATAACTTAGAGCCCAAAGAACAAGCTAAAGGAGGGAGCAGAAATTTTCTAGAAAGAAAAGGACCCTCTAGCAGGTCACAGAGCTCAAGTCCGGGGGCAGGTTAATGAGTTTGTGTAGACAACATTACTCCTCCCTACTGAATGGCTTTGAATGACTGCAGCATCTCCATCCCATAGAAATTACATCAAAAACAAGTTAGTTGTTCCAAGCCTCCCCTTGCTAATGAGACCCAAGTGTGAGGGTTCTTTACCCCTCTACCTTCATTGTCCAGGAAACTTATGAATTTTTAATCATACAGAAAGTACATTGTTTGTGATTATGTTAGACCTTCAAAAGGAAGCACAAACATAAATTTTGAGATGAATAGCAGAGCGCTGGAAGCCTGCCTCTCTGCTTGACTTCAATAACTTATCTCAATGAATCCCCAGCAGAAAGCATCTTACATACTTCAGTTCTTGAGAAGATGAGACATGAATGCTGGGGAATTATAAGACAGAGGGGCTTTATTGCAACAGTGAACAAGCTGAAACTTACAAGGTAATGGAATCTCAGTGGGAAGTCCTTGTACCCTGCCATTAGCTAACTCAGACAATGATTGCTACAGAATCGACTAGGGTTATATAAACGCCATACAAGGTTCCTGCACTTTGCATCCTCATCTGGCTAAGCCCAGAGATAATTGCATTTGAAGGCAGAGGGTGCACCTGGATGCCAGGAGCTTTGACTTTATAGGAAAAGTTTGCAGAATTACCTGCCTCAAGAATCCTTTATCCTATTGGAGATGATTTCTTTTTGGACTCTTGTGGTGCATTAGAGCTAAATAGTGCTTAGAAAAGGTGGAATGGCTGGGTCAGGCCTGGGAGGAGATACATATCTCTAAGGATTTCTGTGGACTCTGCCTCCTTTGTGGGATCAGTGAACCACATGACAGTCTGAGCAGGGTCTCCAGTCAAGAGCGTCTCTCCTGTGGCTTTGGCATCCGTAGGAAATACATATGGCCTAATTACAGGATATGCAACAACAATAACACTAGAAAAAGTTTTTATAGCGGGCACTGGGTTGGTGCTCTACACACCTTTTTCAGACCTTTCCAACAACCTCACCAGAGAGGTGATCTTAGCCCCACTGGACAGAAGAAGAGAGAAAAGTGCATCATCTCAGTGCACGAGACATTTAGATTACATCATCCCATGAAATACTGTTTTCTAAACTTAGTTTCTTTGAGGATAATCTTTACGATTTTACCCTATTCATGTGTATTAGTCAGTGTTCTCCAGAGAAATAGAATAGCCTATACATATATCAACCTATCTATCCATATGTCTATCTATCTACTATCCATCTATCATCTATCTGTCTATTATCTATCTATCTACTACTACCTATCTACTACCTATCAGTCTATCTATCTACTATTTGTCTGTCTACCATCTATCTGTCTATCTACGTATCTACTATCTATCTATCATCCATCCATCTATATATTATCTATCTATCTAGATCTATCTATCTGCTATATATAATCTATCTATCTGCCTGTTTATGATCCATCTATCTACCTACCTACCTACCTACCTGCCTACCTACCTATCTATCTATAATAAGAATTGGCTTATGCAATCATAGAGCCCAGGAAGTCCCACAATCTGCTGTCTACAAGCTGGAAAAGCAGGGAAGTTGCTGGCGTAATTCAATCTGAGTTCAAAGGCCAGAAAACCAGGAGCATTGAAGTCCGAGTGAAAGAGAAGATGGATGTCCCAGCTCAAACACAGAAATGTAAATTCCTCCTTCCTCTGATTTTTTCTTCTATTTGAGGCCTCAAAGTCTTGAATGGTGCCCACCTACATTGGTGAGGATGGATTGTTTTTACTCAGTCTACGGATTCAAATGCTAATCCTTTCTAAAAACTCCCTCATAAACACCCCCAGCAGAAGTGCTTCCCAGCTATCTGGGCATCCCAGTTGACACATAAAAACGAACTATCACACTCTGCACTATCCAATCACCCTTCAGTATCCATGATGGATTGGTACCAAATCAGTGGATTTTGTAGATACCAAAATCCACTGATGCTCAAGTTCCTTATATAAAATAGTGCAGTATTTGCATTTCGTCACCACACATCCCTCTGTATATTTTAAATAACCCCTAGATTACTTATAATGCCTCATACAATGTAAATGTTATGCAGATAGTTGTTATACTACACTATTTAGGGAATTACGACAAGAAAGTAAGTCTGAACATGTTTAGAACAGACACAATCATCCATTCTTTTTCTGAATATTTTCAATTCTTTGTTAGTTGAATTTACCAATAAAAAACCCATGAATATGAAGTGCTGACAGTATTTTTCTTTGTTATTTACCTTTTTAACTTTAAATCAATTTGCCCATCTTTCCTAAGCTTAGTGTAGTTGAACATAGCAAAGGGGTGAGGTGCAGCAGCCTTGGAGGAGCTGGCCACTGGACCAGGTCCCTTTCTACTTGGGTGAAGCTGACTCAAGTAGGAAGCAGAGTTCATGAGAAAAAGCTCAGAATCACATTTGTGCAGCATCTGCAAATTTGAGATGAGACATGAAAAATATGGCAGACTTCCTTGAAATACAAAGGATAGATAAGACCTTGGCCCTTGGGACTAGGGAAATTCATGGCAACCTACAGAGAAGAGAGGGGAGTAATCAGACTTGATTGTCATTCTTTTTTTTATTTTTTGAGATGGAGTGTCGCTTTGTTGCCCAGGTTGGAGTGCAGTGGCAAGATCTCGTCTCCCTGCGACCTCTGCCTCCTGGGTTCAAGCCATTCTCCTGCCTCAGCCTCCCGAGTAGCTGGGACTACAGGTGCCCGTCACCATGCCTGGCTAATTTTTATATTTTTAGTAGAGATGGGATTTCACTGTGTTAGCTAGGATGGTCTCGATCTCCTGACCTTGTGATCCGCTCCCCTTGGCCTCCCAAAGTGCTGGATTATAGGCATTGATTGTCATTCTTAACTGTGACATCTGATGTCAGTTCAGGTCCCCGGGAGGGCTTAAGTAGAGCCGAGTAGGGCACAATGTCTGGTGCTGGCAAGCCCCCAGGGTCAGCATTTGGGGCACAGAATGAGGTTTAGATTCCATTTCTAGACTAGAAACCAAAGCATGGGATGAGGCTGGGATATTCTACAAAAAGCCCATTTGTTAGGGGCTTGAGAGCAGGACCTGACTCACATCCTAAAAGCCATGGTGCCTGCAGCCTCTCTGCTCCTTGGTCTTCCCTGACGCTAGAGAAGTAACTGCAAGTGGGCTGAATCTTCAGGGAAGCGTCTGAGCTCCCAGCTGCAGGGAGAGAAAGACAGGGAGGCTGAGAACCAGGCCTGGCAGCCTCAGCTCCTGCAGAAGCAGTCTGCGCTTTATGCTAAGAAAACAAAGGTTTGCTTTCACTCCCCAGTAGAAAAAACATGCAGGCCAAGTGCCTGCACACAGGAGCCAACAGTGCTGCTCAACCCACCTCAGCTGAGCTCATGTTCCTGGGAGACTCTCAAGTGCATGTTAATGAGAAACATGTTCAGTTAGTGTTCATAAGCTCATGCAGACAAGGGCTGGGCTACCATCCCAAGTCAGAGGTAAAAATGCAGCTGCGTATGGAAAATGGGACAAAGTGCCAAATCCAGAACTATTTAAAAATGGAAGACAGGAAGAAAGGGAGGGTTAGGTAGGGGCGGAGGAGTAGCGTCAGGAGTCTCGGGTCCTCTCTGCAACTGGAGTCTTTGCCATGTGCCTTGTGTTCCTTTTTACTTTGTTCTGAAAAACAATGCAATTAACTCATGCCCAAGGTAATGCAATTCAATTCAGTTTCTCAGCCATTTTCTAGGAGCCTGATATGGTTTGGCCCTGGGTCCCCACCCCAATCTCCTCTCAAATTGTAATCCCATGTGTCAAGGGAGGGACCTAGTGGGAGGTGATTGGATCATGGTGGCAGTTTCCTCCATGCTGTTCTTGTGATAGTGAGTGAGTTCTCATGAGTTCTGGTGGTTTTATAAGTGTTTGACATTTCCTTCTTCTCTCTCTCTCTCTCACCTGCTGCCATGTAAGACGTGCCTGCTTCCTCTTTCACCATGATTGTAAGTTTCCTGAGGCCTCCCAGCCATGAGGAACTGTGAATCAATTAAGCCTCTTTTCTTTCTAAATTATCTAGTCTCAGGTATGTCTTTATAGCAGTGTGAAAACAGACTAATGCAGAGACTATTGTGCATTAAAAAAAGAGGGAAAGAACAAAGAAAATCCAAACAAGCAAACCCCCTAAATATCAACTACCCCAAGTAGTTTTATCCTAAAGCCATGAACATACTTTCTGCTGTGTGTTTATTTTCCTGAGTGCACCTGCTTAGCAGGATGGAGTGCTCTGTGTTCAAATGTATGCTATGAGTCAACTAGCAAGTGTGCCCCACTCCGTACTTTAGAAAGAGAATAAACAACATTTATTGATCAATTTGCTCATCTTTCTGAGGCTTACTGTAGTTAAATGCAGCAAAAGGATGAGGTGCAACAGCCTGGGAGGAGCTGTGCACTGGACCAGGTCCCATCCCACTTGGGTGAAGCTGTCCCATGCAGGAAGTAGATTTATCAGAAACAAAGCTCAGAATCACATTTGTGCAGCATCTGCAAATTCAAGATGAAGCGTGAAAAAGTGGCAGACCTCCCTGAAGGATAAAGGATGAGCAAGGCCTTGGAACTCGGGAATTCCGTGGGCAGCCTCCAGAGAGGAGAGGGGAGTAAGCTGCATTCATTGGCATTCTAAACTGTGGCCTGATGTCACAGATATAATAAGAATGCCAATAAATGCAGATTATTTCCTTCTTCTTGCCTATTAGGTGCTAGGTGCTGTGATAGACATTTGATCTGTGCTATCTCATTTGATTATTGAATAAGACAGGTTAAGCTAAGTTATACTACAGTAACAAGCAAGTTGCAAACCCCAATGAGTTTAACAATGCAAGTTTATGTCTTGCTCACATCACATGTTTATTGTAGGTTAGCAGGTGACTTCTGCTTATTGCAAACCCCAGATTAGTGGAACATTTTGCATCTCAAAGTCACTGGTGGCTCTATGATAGATAGATAGCTCTGGAGAGCCCACAGTAGCAATAAAGTACCCTCACCTAAAGGTGACATAGTCTCAGTTCCATACACAGCTGTCACACGATTCTATGTTTAAATTGTGGAGTGAATAATATTCACAGGAAACAGCCCAGTGAAATGACCAGGAGGGCAAGTCCTTGAATGGTGCTTGTCATTTGAGAAGGAACTATTGGGTGTGGTGGCTCATGCCAGTAATCCCAGTACTTTGGGAGGCCGAGGTGGGCAGATCACCTGAGGTCAAGAGTTTGAGACCAGCCTGGCCAACATGGTGAAACGCTGTCTCTACTAACAATACAAAAAATTAGTTGGGCATAGTGGCAGGTGCCTGTAGTCTCAGATATTCGGGAGACTGAGGCAGGAGAATCATTTGAACCCGGGAGGCAGAATTTGCAGTGAGCCGAGCGCCACTGAACTCCATCCTGGGTGACAGAGTGAGACTCTATCTTAAATAATAATAACAATAAACTTTTTAAAATAAAATCATACAAAAAGGAACTATCTTTCCTGCTCCAAAGAGAGCCCGAACACAACAATCCTACATTGTGGCAAGAAGGCAAAGAGTGAGAAACATTTAGTGAAAAATACAATCAATGGCTTTGCTAGTTTCTAAAATAAGATTCAGCTCATAGAGTCACTGTAGTATTCTCATTTCTCAGATGAGGTTTCTGAAGCTAGGAGAACTTGATTAATTTAATCAGAAATCAAAATCAGCTTTGCACCTTAACAAAATTCCATTCTGCTATGCCAGGTAATGTCTTTTACTTTCAGTATTTGTGAATCTGTTGCCCAGAAAAGGCTAGCCTGTGGGTAAACTGATACAATTGAATGTCTCAACTTAAAAGCTGCTTGCCAAACTTGCCTAAATGGTAGGTGTCATGGGAGATCTTCTCCTCGTGGTCATTTTGCTGGTCTCTTTCTCACAAAATGTTTTTTTGTTGAGACGGAGTCTTGCTCTGTCACCCAGGCTGGAGTGCAGTGGCATGATCTCAGCTCAACACAACCTCTGCCTCCTGGGTTCAAGAGATTCTCCTGCCTCAGCCTCCGGAGGAGCTGGGATTACAGGTTTGCACCATGACACCTGGCTACTTTTTGTATTTTTACTAGAGACAGGGTTTCGCTGTGTTGGCCAGGCTGGTCTCCAACTCTTGACCTCAGGCGATCTGCCAGTAGTGGTCTCCCAAAGTTCTGGGATTACAGGCATGAGCCACCACTCCTGGCCTAGCAAATATTTATTTTACTGCACAGCTTAAACTAGGATGAGTTTTCCCAGATGGAATCCCATAAAATGTTTCACTGGATACTGCAATGGTTCATTTTAGGTGTCAACTCGCCTGGATTAAGGGATACACAGATAATGGGTAAGGCATTATTTCTGGGCATATCTGTGAGGGTCTTTCTGGAAGAGCTTGGCCTTTGAATCAGTGGGCTGAGTAAAGAAGGTCCACCTTCAACCTGGACAGACACCATCCAGTTGGCTGAGGGCCTGGATAAAACAGAAAGGCGGAGGAAAGGGGAATTGACTTTCTCTCTTCTGGAGCTGAGCTGCCTTTCTACTCCTGCCCTTGGGCATCGGAACCCAAGATTCTCCAGCCTCTGGACTCAAGGACTTGCAACAGATACTCCCCCATCCCCTAAGTTCTCAGGCCTCTGATTCTGAGGTCTTCAAATATGAACTGAGCCTCAATACCAGCTTCCCTGGGTCTCTATCTTGCTGACAGTCTATCATGGAAATTCTCAGCCTCTCTAATTGCATGAGCCAATTTCTCTAGTAAACCCGTTCTGATATATTTCTCTATATATCCCATTGGTTCTGTCTCTCTGGGGAACCCTGACTAGTACAGATACTCAGGGGTGTCCCATCAAATATACTTCGGGATAGTATATTCTGGAATGTGCTGATGGACACAATGTTAAACAGATTTGTATCAGTGTGGAAAGTTTTTAAAGGATTAAGTACATTACTATGCCTTGTGACTGTGCAGAAGGGAGACTCTAGCATACAATATATCCCAAAACCTATTTGCTTTAGTCTTCTGGGGCATCTAGTAACAATAACAACCACAACTAAAAACACTGGACCAAGGTGTTAGTGAGTGATAATGATACTTAATGCATTTAAGTGGTAAAAAGCAGGTCGGGCACGGTGGCTCCCACCTGTAATCCCAGCACTTTGGGAGGCTGAGGTGGGTGGATCACGAGGTCAAGAGATCGAGACCATCCTGGCCAACGTGGTGAAACCCCGTCTCTACTAAAATACAAAAAATTAGCCAGGCGTGGTTTCGCATGTCTGTAGTCTCAGCTACTTGGGAGACTGAGGCAGGGGAATGGCTTGAACTCGAGAGGAAGAGATTGCAGTAAGCCAAGATTGCACCACTGCACTCCAGCCTGAGCAACAGAGTGAGACTGCGTCTCAAAAAAAAAGAGGTAAAAAGCATGGGATTTACTTCATTCATGAAGTAGCTATTGCTATAGGAAAATTCAGTAGTGTCAATTACTGCACAAACTAAGCCTGTACTATATTCCAGATGCTATGTATAGAGAGGTTCAAATGCGTATGGTCTCTGCCTGCAAGGGTCACATAGTTTAAGCAAGTAATTATCAGTTATTAGCAAATATCATTTGCTGGGCATGGTGGGGAAGCATTTATATTAAATCTTCACCCTAATCCAGAATGGTAGTCAGGTACTCCTCTTTGTCTTCATTTTTCTTTTATTTTAAATTTTTAAAATATTTATTTATTTATTTTGTAGAGACAAGGTCTCACTTTGTTGCCCAGGCTAGTCTTGAACTCCTGGCTTCAAAAGCCTCCTGCCTCAGCCTCCCAAGGTTCTGGGAGTGGAGGCATAAGCCACCATGCTCATGCTCAGTCCCTTATCTTCTTTTTTCTTTTTCTTTTTTCCTTTTTTTTTTTTTGAGACGGAGTCTTTCTCTGTCACCCAAGTTAGAGTGCAGTGGTGCAATCTTGGCTCACTGCAACCTCTGCCTCCCTGGTTCAAGAGATTCTCCTCTCCCAGCCTCCTGAGTAGCTAGCTGAGACTACAGGCGTGCACCACCACCCTCAGCTAATTTTTGTAGTTTTAATAGAGACGGGGTTTCACCATGTTGGCCGGTATGGTCCCGATCTCCTGACCTCGTGATCCGGCTGCCTCGGCCTCCCAAAGTGCTGGGATTACAGGTGTGAGCCACTGCACCCGACCCTATCTTTATTTTATAGATAGACAACTGTGATTCACATTAACTTATTTGGCCAAGATCACAATGCCAGTAAGAGACAGAGCCAGGATCCCCACCTGGGGTCTTTCACTCTGCTATTGCTGACTCTCTGCCAGGTCCAGGACTAGAATAGCGCTTAGGGGAAGATCGTGGGCACAGCCTTGCAAAGCTCAGGGAACTGACATTTTCACTCTTCAGTGGGACTCCCATAACTTTTCTCAATGCTTGTGCATGGGACTCTGTGGTCCTTAACCTTGGCCACATGTTAGGATCCCCTGAGGAGTTAAAAAAAAAAAAATGCCTTTTCCAGGTGGTGCCCCATCCCCGTGAAAACAGGACCTCCCTGGCTAGGAGCCTGGCATCTGTATTTTTCTTTTAAGTTCCCTAGTGATTTCACTGTGCAGACAAGATTGAGAAGCGACAGGGTGACACCTTCTCGGCCTGCGGAAGAAGCAGCATCACTCTCAGTTCCTGTTCTCAACCTCTCAGTTGGAAAGTGAGATCACACTGGAGATGTAACAATCAGGCTGTTCCAAGAGGAATTCAATTGTCTCTTTGGGGAGTTTAAATACATCTCTTAAGTTTAAAGGATTCTCAATTTCTTTCTCTCTTTCTTTTTTTTTTTTTTTTTTTTTTTTTTTTTTT
>NC_045441.1:15806996-15846801 GCF_002776525.5 Piliocolobus tephrosceles | reverse complement strand
TACATCAGCCTCCAGAGTAGCTGGGGTTACAGGCATGTGCCACCATACCTGGCTAATTTTTTGTATTTTTAGTAGAGACGGGGTTTCTCCATGGTGGTCAGGCTGGTCTCGAACTCCCAACCTCAGGTGATCCGCTTGCCTCAGTCTCCCAAAGTGCTAGGATTACAGACGTGAGCCACCGTACTCGGCCGGGATTCTAAATTTCTTAAAAAGAGCAAGAACCTTGGGTTTCGACTAAACAGGGTTCTGCCCTTACTGGCCATTTGAGGTTGGAAATGACTTTGTCTTTCTGGGCCTTAGTTAGTTTGCTTGTTTTGGAAACAGGGTCTCCCTCTCCCTGTGGCCCAGGCTGGAATGCAGTGGCACCACCATAGCTCACTGCAACCTCCACCTCCTGGGCTCAAGCGATCCTCCTACCTCAGCCTCCGGAGTAGCTGGGACCACAGGCACATGCCACCACACCTGGCCAATTTTTAACATTTTTTTATAGAGACAGGGTCTCACTATGTTGCCCAGGCTGGTCTCAAACTCCTGGCCTCAAGTGGTCTGTCCATCTAGGCTTCCCAAAGTGTTGGAATTCTAGGCATGAGCCACTGCACTTGGCAGTTTGTTTTTTTAATTGCATCTATTATGACAGCCTCTACACAGGCTGGTACAAAGTAGCAGAGAGACGATGCACATACATTCCTTGTAGCGTACTTGGCATACAGCAGTTGCTCAAACATGATAGTTTCTCTTGCTTCATTGTCCCCTCTTTCTATGTGAAAATTTAAAATTAATTAATATTCCTGATCATCTTGAGAATTTCATGGCTTGGCTAAAATGGAGGCGGTGGTACTGCCATAAAATTCATCCACTGAGAGCTGGGAGGACAAAGAGTGATAGCTGTTGCAGTTTTTCTATTAGCTCAGGCTACATTCTTCTTGTTATTGTCATTATGATGGCCTTTGTTTAACTTGAGAAATCTGAGTCAAATGCTCATTTAAATCAGTGAAGCTCAACGGAGACAAATATGTGTATGTAGCCTCCATTCTTAGATGCGCTAATTGCTTGCCCAACTCACTAAATTCTAATTAAAACCATTCCACCAGATGATTTTACTTTATTTCTTTCAACTTATAATTGAAGTATTTGCTGGCCAACTATCCAAATGATATGCAGAGATTCTGCTTGGATGTTTGAAGAAGAAAATAAGAATGAAGGCCCCTGAAGTAGTGACTTGGATATTTGTGGTTTAATTAGGTCGACTGTACATTAGTCCGTTCTCACGCTGCTAATAAAGACATACCCAAGACTGGGCAATTTACAAAGGAAAGGGGTTTAATGGACTCAGTTCCACATGGCTGGAGAGGCCTCACGATCATAGCAGAAGATGAAGAAAGAGCAAAGGGACGTCTTACATGACAGCAGGCAAGAGGGCATGTGCAGGGGAACTCCCATTTATAAAACCATCAGATTTCATGAGACTTATTCACTACCATGAGAACAGTATGGGGGAACTGCCCACATGATTCAATTTTCTCCACCTGACCCCACCCTTGACACATGGGATTATTACAATTCAAGGTGAGATTTGGGTGGGGACATAGCCAAACCATATCAGAGTCTTTGTTGACTGGAGATGATTTTAGGGAAGGGTTGACTCTGGGATACTCAGGTTGGACTCTGACCAGATAGACTCTGGGTTGGTTTAATCATTCATTTCTTCGTGCATTTATTGACTACCAGTACATGCCTGATAGCAGGATCCATATGTGAATCTGGTTCTTACCAGTCCAGGAATTTGCAAATGGCAAATCAAGCCACAGGGGATGGCCTGGACTCTCAGAACTTTCCCCAAATAACCTTCTTTGGTTTTGTCTTTGCTGTGCTCATCTTCCTGATTTGGGTTGGTTCTGAATTTCTCATTGCACTAGTAATGTACTTGATGACTGTAACTAAATGGGGTCCCTAGAGCTCTCATATTGCACTCACTCCTCACTGGCTGGCCCCATATCCTTCCCTGCTAGACATAAGCTAGTTTTTCCTGAGGGTAGAGATTGCACAGACACCCATATATCAGCTTTGAGTTTGAAGTTACATGCATATGGATTTCTAACCATATACCAGCTTTGAGTTTGATGTTACATGCATATGGATTTCTATCCTTAATAAAGAGATAGCCTTACAGACTCATAAGAAAAATTATGAGGCCCAGTAGATAAACCAAGAACATTAACCATTAACAAAAGATAAATATGAACCAGGTGTGGTGGTTCATACCTGTAATTCCAGCACTTTGGGAGGCCAAGGCAGGAGGATCACTTGAGCCCAGGAGTTTAACACCCTCATCTCTACAAAATACGGTAAAATTAGCCGGGCATAGTGGCAGGTCCCTGTAGTCCCAGCTACTTGGGAGGCTGAGGTGGGAGGATCTCTTGAGCCCAGGAGGCTGCAGTAAGCTGTGATTATGCCATTGCACTCCAGCCTAGGTGACAGAGCAAAATCCTGTTAAAAAAAACATTGGCCAGATATTTTAAAAGTGCAGATTGAAACAAATATGAGGTAGTTTTTCACTCACCAAATCAGCAAAGGATAATCATAATTTGTCATGTTGGTGAGAGGCACACTCAAAGGTGTTGGTGACAATGGAAATGGGTGTCAGCTCCTCCTACAACAAGCTCAGGACCAAGGACAGGTGTACAATCCATGGCCAAGGACAAGAGTACAACCCAAGGCCCCCGTATCATATGTCTAAATATCTAAAAGCCCTAAAGAGGCCAGGCATGGTGGCTCATGCTTATAATCCCAGCTCTTTGGGAGGACAAGACAGCAGGATGGCTTCAGGTCAGAAGTTTGAGACCAGACTGGGCAACATAGCAACACAGCAAGACCCCATCTCTTAAAAAACAAAGTTTTAAACAAAGTCAGCAAACTGGTCAATACTTTTAATCCTCCTACCTGGACAAATACATCTCCATAAAAACTATCTAATTCCCAGGAATTCTTTGATAGAACTTGGTATGGAGAAAGTGAGCCCAGGCTCCAGGCTCCTGGTTCCTGGGCTGCTGCCCCTCTTCTGACTCCGAGATCCACTGCCATAATGAGGGGCTTTGTGAAAGTGGTGTGGATACCCCAACTGCACAAGATCTTTTGAAGTGTCTACTAACTCCACCAACAGGCCGCGGGGGTATATGCACACTGCGGTTGAGCTCTGTCCTTGAGAAGATGGCCCCGGACAGAGAGGAAAAAACCCTGGAAGCGGCCATACTACCCCAAAGCAGGCACTTCCAGGACCCCAGGCACTTGGACCATGACCTAGAAGGCCAGAGTCATGGGGTCCCAGTGGGCTGCCATCGTGGCCCATAAGAAGTGTCATGGACCCAGGAAAGTCAGAGAGGGGCGCAAAAAGTGTGAGAGTAGAGTGAAGACTCTTCTTGCCGAGGTCAGTACCAATTGGTGTGATCTTTCTGGAAAACAATTTGGCAATGCGCCACAACAAATTTAAAATGTGAATATTCTTTGACTCTGACATTCATTCTCTTACAAATCGGAACTCTATATATATCCAGAAAACTGAATGAAAAATGAAATGAGACATATAAAATATTATTTGGTAATATTATTTGTCATACATCCCCCTACCCACCTCCCCCCGCAAAAACACAGCTAAATGTCTAACAAGAAGTCAAATACTAAATCATTTATGGTGTTATCCACATACAGTGTATAATGTTCATTGTCAAAAATAAGAAGGAATTTAACATATAATGTTAAGTGAAATATTTAAGTAGAGTGTTTAAGGACCAATAGAAGGAAAATAGGATGGGAAACTTTCCGTATGTTATAACTTAAAACTATAGAAAATATTTAAATGTAGAGATGCCAGAACAGAATATTAACTACTGATGATTAAGTGAGTGAAAATGAGGGAACGGGTTACAGTTAATATTTGTCTCTTTGTGCTATCCTGTATTTTGAAAATTTTAAAATTTTCAGAATAACAGCTTATTAATTTTACTCAGGAAAAAAGTATACGTTCTTGTAGATGTTTTGAAGTAAAGAATAAGTGTACTATATAAATTGTCATGGACCTAGTTTTTGGTTTGGAAGTGTGCTCATAGATACTTATTACATTGTTGAAAATAAATTAATTAATATAGAAAACAAACAAAAAGGAAGGGAATGCTATAGCATGTAAGGATCAACGATCAGTGTGTCATGAGCTGAAATTACAGTATCTAATTCTGTACAAGTGAGGTGTCAGTATATCAGTATAAAAATAGAGTAAATCAGCTGGGTGCGGTGGCTCAAGCCTATAATCCCATCACTTTGGGAGGCCAAGGCGACCAGATCACAAGGAGTTCGAGACCAGCCTGACCAATATGGTGAAACCCCATCTCTACTAAAAATACAAAAAAATTACCTGGGTGTGGTGGCATGTGCCTGTAATCCCAGTTACTGAGGAGGCTGAAGCAGGAGAATCGCTTGAACCCGGGATGCAGGAGCTGAGATTGCGTCACCACACTCCAGTCTGGGTGACAGAGTGAGACTCTATCTCAAAAAAAAAAAAAAAAAAAAGAGTAAACCTACACTAAAGTTCTTAAAATAAAGATATAAACAGAATGTACATCCAAAAAGGAAAGGAAAAAGTTTTGCTGACTATAAAGGTAAATGAATTTGATGTGTGTGTGTGCATGCATGTTTTCTGAGCTTACTGGCAGGTATAGCAAAGAAAGGACCCTGTCAACATTTCTTTCTATTTGCAATCGGCACCTGGATGGGTAAATCACTTGCCACATTGTTGCCTGAATCTGTCTCTTTTACATGCATCGTGTCCGTAGAGGGGCTTATTCTCATCTCTGTATTTCTAATTTATGAGATTGGCACAGTAATGGCCAAGCACAACATGGCAAAACCCCATCTTACTAAAAAAATATGAAAATTAGCCAGGTACTGTGTCAAGCACCTGTAATCCCATCTACTCAGGAGGCTGAGGCAGGGGAATCACTTGAACCTGGGAGGCAGAGGTTGTAGTGAGCTGAAATAGCACCACTGCACTCCAGTCCGGGCAACAGAACAAGACTCCATCTCAAAATAAATAAATAAAAATTGATTGGGCATTGTGGTTCACGCTTGTAATCCCAGCACTTTGAGAGGCCAAGGTGGGTGTAGCACTGGAGGTCAAGAGATGGAGACCAGCCTGGCCAACACGGTGAATCCCTGTCTCTGCTAAAAATGCAAAAACAAAACAAAACAAAACAAAACAAAACAAAACAAAACAAAAAAAACTACTCGGGTGTGGAGGTCCACGCCTGTAATCCCAGCTACTCTGCTGGCTGACGCAGGAGAAATGCTTGAATCAAGGAGGTGGAGTCTGCAGTGAGTCGAGGTCACACCACTGCACTCCAGCCTGGGCAACAGAGTGAGACTCTGTCTCAAAAAAAGAAAAAAGAAAATCAAATCGACACAATAAAAATAGGTCGAACTGGGCTATTTCCGACCTTTAATGTGCTTTGTGTCTAAATTGCTGAATCAAGATATTTCTCTGTCCTCCCAGGTTCCAAGAAGATTAAAAAACAACTCAGTGTTGCCCTGGGCTGTCCTCTGTATCCACTAGCGAGGAGAGAGATTGGTCCCTAGTTAGAAGGATACAGAGAATAGCTGATCAAGGAATTAGAATGGTGAAAATAAAGAAGATGTCAAGTTCCTATGGAGAAAGGATTTCTGGGGAAATTTCCTGCGTATAGTACATAAGACAGTAAAGAGTTCAATGGACTTTAAGACCAGCATGACTTGGGATGCCAATGGCAAATTCAGAGTCCCCAAGGCCACCTGAAGTTTGATTACTTGCTAGAAGGACTGATAGACTCATTGAAAGTTGTTAGAGCCATGGTTACAGTTTAGTACAGCAAAAGAACGTATATTAAAATCTTCTAAGAGAGGAGATGCATGGAGCAGAGGCCAGGAGAGCTCTATAGTTGGAGTTTCCAGTTGTCCTCTCTCACTGGAGTCAGGGAAAGCACTATCTTCTCCTAATGATGATGTGTGACAAATACACACGAAGCATTGCTAACCAGGAAAGTTCACTTGAGTCTCAAGTTCACAGTTTTTGTTGGAGTTTTACCACATAGACTAGGTTGACCACCCAAACGACTGACTTCAGTCTTGAGTGGGGATTAGAAAGTCAGAAACAGCCCAGTTCAACCTATTTTTATTGTGCCAATCTCATAAATTAGAAATGCAGAGATGAGAAGGAACTCCCTTACAGACACAATGCATGTGAAACAGACTGATCCAGGCAACAATGTGGCAAGTGATTTACCCATGTAGGTACTGATTGCAAATACAAAGAAATGTTGACAGAGCCTTTTCTTTGCTTCACCTTTCAGTAAGGTCAGAAAAACAAATCAAAGCAAAACACTATAGTAGTCCATTCTCAGGCTGCTATAAAGAACTGCCCAAGACTGGGTAATTTATAAAAGAAAAAGTTTTAATTGGCTCACAATTCAGCATGGCTAGGGAGGGCTCAGGAAACTTACAATCATGGCGAAAAGGGAAGCAAACACACCCTTCTTCACATAGTGGCAGGAGAGAGAAGAATGAGTGCCTAGGGAAGGGGGAAGCCCCTTATAAAACCATCATATCTCATGAGAACTAACTCACTATCACGAGAACAGTATAGGGGAAACTGGCCCCACGATTCAATTATCTCCACCTGGCTCCTCCCATAACACTTGGGGATTATGGAAACTACAACTCAAGATGAGATTTGGGTGGGGACACAGTCATACCATATTACATCAAACTGCCCTGGAGTTTGAGCTGATACCACGTGGCCCAAAATCCCCATCACATATCACATCATTAGACTATCTGGTGTGACCCAAGGCTTTTAAGTAGACAAAAACACTTATATCACACAGGACAGTCAAGGGCTTACAGGTCACCTTTCAGGAACCGAGGGCAAAAGCCTGACCTCTCTTTGAGTAAGGCTAGCTTTCGTTTGTTTGTTTGTTTGTTTTGTTTTGTTTTGTTTTTTTGAGATAGAGTCTCACTCTGTCTCCCAGGCTGGAGTACAGTGGCACGATCTCAGCTCACTGCAACCTCTGCCTCCTGGGTTCAAGTCATTCTCCTGCCTCAGCCTGTTAAGTAGCTGGGATTACAGGCATGCACCACCACTCCCAGCTAATTTTTGTATTTTTAGTAGAGACGGAATTTCACCAGGTTGGCCAGGCTGCTCTCCAACTCCTCACCTGAAGTGATCCACCCACTTTGGGCTTTCAAAGTGCAGGAATTGCAGGCACGAGACACTGTGCCTGACCAAAAGTTAGTTCTTTACTACACAGGCAGACATGCTCAGAATCTTTAAAGCCAACCCTAGACAATGTTGTTGAGTGTGAAGATATGTTTTTTGGATTGTGGCATGCTTTAGGTAATCTACATGGCTGTTCCTTTTTCTCACTTCTTGTCAGTGAGAACAATCTAAAGCTGAAATAAGACAGGCTATTAAAGCAGCATTTCCAAATAGTATCATTACAGGTTATGTTTTCCGGAAGGCAGTCTCTGAGATGGAGTCATGTGTGGACCACGTTTATTAAGGAGTACCTGTGGAAGGCTGAATTATAGCCCAAACATGTCTACCTTCTAAACCCTGGAACCTGTGAATATGTTACCTTTAGAGTAAAAAGGACCTTACAGATGAAACTAAGTTAAAAACTCTTGAGATGGGGGATATTATCTGGAATGACATGAGTTGAATATGATCACAGGAGTTCTTATGGTAGGGAGGATCAGAAGTCAGAAGACGATGTGACAACAAAAGCAGAGGTCCTAGAGAGAGATTTGAAGATGATACATTCATTGCCAGCTTTGAAGCTGGAGGAAGGCACACAAGCCAAGGAGTGCTGGCATCCTCAAGAAGTTGGAAAAGGCACAGAAATGAATTCTTCTGCATGCTCTTCAGAAGGACTGAATTTCTGCTCACATTTTTTGCTTTCTGGAGACAGGGTCTCACTCTGTCACCCAGGATGGATTGCAGGGGTGCAATCATGGCTCACTGCAGCCTCAACCTTTCAGTCTCAAACAATCTTTTCACCCCAGCCTCCTGAGTAGCTGGGACTAAAGGCATGTGCCACCACACCTGACTAATTTTTAAATTTTGTGTAGAGACTAGGTTTCACCATGTTGTCCAGGCTGGTCTTAAACTCCTGAGCTCAAGCCACCCTCCTGCCTCAGCCTCCCAATGCACTGGGATTACAGGCTTGAGCAACTGCAACTGGCCACCATGCTCACATCTTAGTTTTAACCCAGTGAGACTCCAGACCTCTAGAACTGTAAGAGAATACATTTGTATTACTTGAAGTCACCAAGTTTGTGATAATTTACACATCCCTTTGTTTTCTTCTTGGGGCAAAATCATCTGGTGAAGATTCCAGCAGAGTTAAAGCCTCCATGTGCTCAGTTAATTAATCCCTGTAGGTAACAGAAGAAGACTGTTCCCAGCAGTAGTCAATTCATGCTTATCCCAATGTTATGACTCCTGAATCTTTATTTTTCTGAGTAAAACTAAGCTACATTGCCACTTGACAGTTGTGATACCCTCAGGAAGCAGAATGCCCTGATCAACACCTGGTGGAAGGAAGCTAGAGGATATAGGAGTAGGCAGCGAGAGAAGCTCAGCTGTGATGAGGAAAATCTTGACTAACCACATGGGGAGCGCTAGAGCTGGAAGAGCCTTTCAGAGGTATCCGCGGTTGGGCTGAGATTGCGGAGTTTCATATTTCTTCTTCTACCAGCCATTCATTCATGTTATAATGAAGGCATCCCCAGAGTGGCTTACTATTGATACCAATCTGCTAGCATCACCCCTAGCTTTGGGGCAGCAAGTTCTTCCCTGAAGGAAGATCTGAACCTCAGACCCTAGTGCTCACCCAAGTGAATGTGTGGGTACAGCCACACTGTTCACACTCTAACCTCTTGCTTGGGTCAGAGAGAGGAGAAAGCAGACATGTCTTCTCGTTTTCTTCTTGGAATGAAAGCGTTTTTGTGAAGGTCCTAGGAGAGTCAAAGTCTCCATGTGTTCAATCTATTCAGGCAACAGAGGAAGAAGGCTGTTCACAGGAGTAGGCTGATCATGTTTAACCCCACTTTACAGCTCTTGTATATCTACTTTCATGTATTAAAACTAAGCTGAAAATCCCACACAGGAATTTAAGAAAATGATAGAGGGTAAAAATGATTGACTTGTTTCTTTTGTTTTTTGAGATGAAGTTTCATTCTTGTTTCCCAGGCTGGAGTACAGTGGCCTGATATCGGCCCACTGCAACATCCGCCTTCCAGTTTCAAGTGATTCTTCTGCCTCAACCTCCTGGGTAACTGGAATTACAGGTACCCACCACCATGTCTGGTTAATTTTTGTATTTTTAGTAGAGATGGGGTTTCACCATGTTGGCCAGGCTGGTCTTGAACTTCTGACCTCTTGATCCACCCACCTCAGATTGACTTGTTTCTAAAAGAGATTTGAGATGTGTTATTTTTCTGGATTTCTGCCTTTGAGGATTCCACAGCTGTTATGGCCCAAGTGTGCAAAGTGGATGGAACTGCACAGGGGATGGAGAATGAACCCAGAGACCCAGAGAGGATGGCCGGCAGAGTCTCTTCCTTCCCTTGCAGTATCAGCAACTTCAGTTCAACCAAGGCCAACAGTAATTAGAGGGGTCCACCCTAGGGGAAGGGAGGATGGAAACAGGGAGATCAGGGAAAGAAATATACATGTCAAGGTTCTTGTCAGCAGCAGATCCCAGGATGTAAGATGGCTGCCAGGATACAGCCCTTTAGGCAACATCATGTGGTCTGGCCCAGGGTTATGGTTAGGGGAAGCTAAAATAACAATAGTCATTGTAACAGTGATCACTTGTCTATTGCTTGTCATGCCCCATTCCAAGTGATTCACAGCTTTGCTCACTAGAGTATGATCTGTAGGCCTGCAGCACCAGCAGCAACTGGGAGCTCATCAGAAATGCAGACTCTCAGGCTTCACCCAGTCCTACCAAGCTGGAATCTGCATTTTTCTTTGAGACAGAGTTGTACTCTGTTGACCAGGCTGAAGTGCAGTGGCATTTTCATAGCTCAATGCAGCCTTGAACTCCTGGGCTCAAGTGATCCTCCCGCCTCAGCCTTCCAAGTAGTTGAGACTACAGGAGCCTGCCACTACACCTGGCTAATTTTTGTGTTTTTATTTATTGTAGAAATGAGGTCTCACTATGTTACCCAGGATGGTCTTGAACTCCTGGCCTCAAGTGACTCTTCTGCCTTGACCTCCTGAAGTGCTGGCATTACAGGTGTGAACCACTGCACTGGGCAAGAAATAGCATTTTAACAAGATCCCAGGTAATTCATATGCACAAGAAACTATGAAAAACACTGTTAAATGTATTAACCTTTAATTCTCAAAAAAACAACTTGGTAGAGCTACTATCGTTATTCTTGTTTTATAGACGATGATGTTTAGGCACAGAGATATTAAGTGAAGGTCACATGACTGGTAAGGGTTGAACCAAGATTGAATCGAGGCAGTCTGTTGCAGAATTTGATCTTTTAAGTTATACCGTTCCTGAAAGAAATGGCTTTGATGTTACACCAAGCCGGATATCAAGTCATTTTTGCCGGCTTTGTGCCTCTGGATAGGTTACTTAATCTCTCACCTTCTGTTTTTCTATCAGTAAAATGGGTCAAGAATAGCATCAATTTCAAAGAACTTTTGTGAAGCAAAATAAGAAAATGCATGTGAAACACTTAGCAATCAATGTCCAGTTCTGTCATGATTACTGGTACTTTCATCCTCATCACTGTCATCATCATCATTGTCATTGTCATCATCATCATCATCATTGTCATTGTCATCACCATAATTGTCACTGTCATCATTATTGTCATTGTTGTCATCATAATTATCATTATAATCATCATTGTCATTGTCATCATCATTGTCATTGTCATTGTCATCACCATGACTGTCATTGTCATCATTATTGGCATTGTCATCAAATTATCATTATAATCATCATTGTCATTGTCATCATCATTGTCACTATCATTATAATCATCAGTCATTGTTATCCTCATTGTCATCATTATTATCATCATGATTGTCATCATCATTGTCATTGTCATCATTGTCATTGTCACCATTATCATCATTATTGTCAGTGTCATTATCATTATCATCATCGTCATTGTCACCATCATTGTCATTGCTATCATCATTGTCATTGTTATCATCACTATTATTATCATTGTTATCATCATTGTCATTGTTGTCATTATCATCATCATTGCCATTGTCATTATCATTGTCATCATCATCATTGTCATTGTTGTCCTCATTGTTATTATCATTGTCATTGTTGTCATTATTATCATTGTCACTGTTGTCATATCATTGTTATTCCCATCATTATCATTGTCATTGTTGTTATCATCAATATCATCATCATTAGCATCATTATTGTCACTGTTGTCATCATCAATCATCATTGTCATCATCATTATCATCATTGTCATCACCTTGTCATTGTTGTCTTCATCATTGTCTTGATTATCATCACTGTCATCGCCATCTTTTTCATTGTCATTATCTTTGTCATCATCACTGTCGTCAGCATCATCATCATTGTCATCATTATCATCTTCATCATTGCTATCATCATCACTGTCATCATCATCCTGTTTTATTGTCATCAACATTATCACTTTTGTCATCATCATTGTCATCATCATCTTTGTCATTATTATTGTCAGCATCTTCATCATTGTCATCATTACTATTGTCACCATCACTGTCACCATTATCATCTTCATCATTACCACATCATCACTGTCATTATCCTGTCATTGTTGTCATTATCATCATCACTTTGGTCATCATTGTCATTTTCATTATGGTCATCATCATCATTACTGTCATCATCATCTTTGTCATTGCTGTCATGATCATTATTACTTTTCTCATCATCATTGTTGTCATCAGGTGGAGGTTGCTGGGATGAGGCACCAGGTTCAGTGGCGGTCAAAGCTGGCAGGAATCAGCAGGAGTCACTCGGGGAAAAGTTCAGGATTGGTGCTGACAGCTGCCTCTAACAACAGAACCAATTTCTTCAACCTCCGTAAGTCCCAGTGCATTTTGTGTATTGTACTCAGTGCTCTTTCTGCCCATCCAGAATTGAAAGTGCAGACTAAATATTTTCCTGGGATAGTCTGAAGGCAGCACTCTCCCCAGGTTGTGGTTGCTGTGGAAACAGATGCCCCTTGGGGACAAGGAAACTGTTGGCAGAGACTTGGCTTCTTGGCTCCTGCAAAATCATTCTCCACTTTTTCCTGTGCTTGTCAGTCCCAAGTAATGTTTGCCAAAGGGCCTCTGCTGCATGGCCCTCTCCATGCTGATGACCATCTCTGCTTTGCAGCTGTCGGAAGGAGTATGCCTTCTGGCTTGTACTCATGCCTTTGCAGTTGGTTCTGTTGGGCTGAGTTAGAAATAACACTGACTCTTTGAGATTGATTTTCTTCATCTTGCCTCCTGTTACCTTGAGGCTCCTTGAAAACACCTTCTTATTTTTAGGGACTCCTTATACAAGCATTACGCTCTTTAATTTGAAAGAAAGCCAGAATCTTCAAGTCTTTAGCACTTAAAGGAAAAATCTCAAGAAAGGGAATAATAGCTCAGCACATACCTCTGTCCCCCAAGGTTCATCTTCCTTTTGGGTTGAGGGGTTCTGATTAGATTCCTGTTACTGTTACTCTGCTTCCTCCATGAGGGAGTTGCATCTCTTTTATTTTATTATTGATTTGTTTATTGAGATGGAGTCTAGTTCTGTTGCCAGACTGGAGTGCAGTGGTGTCGGCTCATTGCAACCTCTGCCTCCTGGGTTCAAGCGATTCTCCTGCCTCAGCCTCCCGAGTAGCTGGGACCACAAGCATGTGCCGCTGTGTCCAGCTGATTTTTGCATTTTTAGTAGAGACGGGAGTTCACCATGTTGGCCAGGATAGTCTCGATCTCCTGACCTCATGATCCACCCACCTCAGCCTTCCAAAGTGTTGGGATTACAGGTGTGAGCCACCGTGCCCGGCCACATCTCTTTTAATAAATTAGCATGCATATGTGTGTGTGGACACAAACAACTTTCTCTTGTGTTCCTTAGCATGGATGAGAGAGGCTGAAATGTTAGAAGTAAACAAAGAAACTGACCAAATATTAAGGAAGAGCAAAAGTGAAGCAATTAGAAACAACAGAGGCACAAAGACAGGCAAGAACTCCTGGACAGATGGAAACACTCCTATCCCCAAGTTGTGGCCCAGGTATGTAGGCTGCTTCTGTGGCCTCCACCACCTCCCAGGCCCAACCTTCCCTCCTCTGCAACCTCCCCCACCCCCTTTTTAAGAGAAAGAGTCTCTCTTTGTTACCCAGGCTGGAGTACAGTGACACAATCACAGCTCACTGCAGCCTTGACCTCCTGGGTTCAAGTGATCCTCCTACCTCAGCCTCCTGAGTAGCTGAGACTATAGGCATGTGCCACCATGACTGGCTAATTTTTTTCTTTTTCAGAGAGACAGAATCTTGCTATGTGGTCCAGGCTGATTTCAAACTCCTGGCCTCAAACAATCCTCCCCACTGGCCTCCCAAGGTGCTGGGTTTACAGGCGTCAGCCACCATACCCCACCTGCAAACCCACTTTGATTCCATCACCAGGAAGCTAGTCACCTGGCCACCACTTAAAGCAAATGCCAGGAAAAAAGATTCTAACTCTGTTATTCTCCCCACCACCCAAACAGAAAACAGCAACAACAACAACAACCATTTTAGAATATAGCAGGACATGGGGAAAATATTATCTATAAGCCATCCTGGACTCCGTCACCCTTCTCCCTCTTAAACATTTCTTTAGAAGACTTACCTCTTCATGATTAGTCAAGATGAAAGAAGAGCAATTTGACCTTCAAAAGTGTCGTCACCTTACCTAGTCTTTTCTGAAGGAAGCCAGACTTCTCTCTCCTTCCCTTGCTCCACTCTTCCTTTCATCCTTCTTTGACACTATGTATCCCTACAATAAATTTTGAGTTCCAATTAAGTGCAAAGTGCAGTGGTATGGAGAGATGGTTGGAAAAGTTCCGTCAGCCGGGCGCAGTGGCTCACACCTGTCATTCCAACACTTTGAGAGCCCAAGTCAGGCAGATCACTTGAGGTCAGGAACTTGAGACCCTCCTGGCCAACGTGGTGAAACCCCGTCTCTACCAAAAATATAAAAGATTAGCCGGTCATGGTGGCGTTCACCTATAATCCCAGCTACTCGGGAGGCTGAGGTGGGAGAATTGCTTGAACCGGGGAGGCAGAGGTTGCAGTGATCTGCAGTTGCTCCACTGAACTCCAGCCTGGGCAACAGAGTGAGATTTCATCTCAAAAAAAGAGTAAAAGAAAAGTTCAGTGGTATGTCAATCCAAAAAAAACATTTTTTTGTTTTTAAAATTATTTAGCCGAATAACACGATACCTTGGAAATCATTAAATATATCTATTCTTTTACTCTCCCCTTTTGGAATACACCACTTTCTGCAATTCCACGCATGCATATGCTCCTGGTCTGTGTATATACAAGTGTTTGTGCTGAGTGGGCACAGGGGCCAGGAAGCATGTGAGGGTGTGGGTCTGTGTCTGCACTCCAGCTTAGCTTACGGCCCTTGACTCATGTTAGTTTCATGTTCATTGACCTAAATACTCTTTGGAGATAGGCTTTCCTCTCTCTCTGCCAGCCCTTGGCAGCCCTGCAGCCCACTAACCCTCACCTCTACAACATACCCTGTGGTGTGGCCTCCCACGGCAGGTTACCCAAGTCCTGGCACCCTGGGGAGGTTGCAGCACAGCTGCCGCGATGACTCAGACTCCACTGTGACAGGCTGTGCACCGTGGGGGGGTCCTTCTCCTCCAGATGATAGGAGGGAGGTGGCAGATGGCAACCCTGCTTCTCTGCTAAACCTTCCCCCTCTCCAGGCCCTGCTTCCACTCGCTTCTTATCTCCTCCCACTGTTCTGGGCCCTCTGTTCATATTAAATAAAGCTTTCTGCCAGCTTTGCCTTCTGAGCAGGAGGGGCTTTCAATTAAGCAGCCACCCGCAAACTGCTGTCCTGCTCTCTCTGTTCCCCAAGCGGCCCCCTCGCCTCCCCACGTCCTCCTCTTTACTGCTCTCTCAGGCCACATCTGTCTCAGGCAACTACAGCAGAAGCTGCTGGGATGCCAGGAACAGAGACCCCCGAAGGAGAAGGAGAATCCTTTGCTTTTATGGAGTGCCTTTCTTGCAAGGATCTCTAAGTACCTTTCAGACAATTAAATGTTATCATTGTAAATGTGGAAACTGAGGAATACGGAAATTAAGCAAATCCCTTGGAGACACGTGGCTGATGTCTGTTAAGAATAATAATCCAGCCTGCTTGCCTCTCTCATTTGCATTCCTTCCAAAGGCATGCAACTTACCCCCCCAAGACGTGAAGCTGATATGCAATTATGAAGCTCCTTTCATTTACTTTAATTTTTAAATTTAACTTTGATTTTAGTTTCAGGGGTTCCTGTGCAGGTTTGTTTTACAGATAAATTATGTGTCATAGGGATTTGGTGTACAGATGAATCTTGTTACCAGGTATAATAAGCATGGTACCCGACAGGCAATTTTTCTGGTCTTTAACCACCTCCCACCCTCCAACCTCAACCAAGTCTGAGGGTCTCTTATTGGTGCCTTCTTTGCATCGTCTTGTGCTCAACGTTTAGATCCCACTTGTGAATAGAACATATGATATGTGGTGGTCTGTTTCTGCATTAGTTTGTTTAGGATAATGGCCTCCAACTCCATCCATGTTGCTGTAAAAGACATGATCTCATTCTTTTTTATGGTTGCATAGTATTCCATGATATATATGTGCCACATTTTCTTCTTCTTGGCATATCTCATTCCTTGGCTGTCCTTATCCCACCAGCTCATCATGCCCTTCCCAAGGGCCTGCATTCACTAAGCCCCAAGGATCTACTCTGATGCACTCAAGTTGGGAGCTGGGCTGGAGGGAGGTTCACAGAAGCCAGGCTGTTTCCCCTGTGGCATTTACTTCTACCTATGACCTTCAGTCATCCATCGTCATACAATGAAAGGTGACATAGATGTGACCTCTGCCCCCATGAGCTCACAGCAAAACCAGTGCCAATGCTGTCACCGCCTCTGTTTACATATCAGCTCAGCCTGAGAAAAGGAGGTCTCATTTTTTTCTCTTTTAAACCAAAACGTTTCATAACTACTTCCACCCACAGGCAAGGTGAGAGCTGAAAGGACAACAAAGTTTCTAAAATTATGAAGAGTATTTCTGCTTATGGAAAGTATCTCATTTGGAGCATGTTTGATTCATTACAACAATGATAGATACTTTTTCTCCTAAGAAAATCTACCTAAGTATCAAAAATAATAGCTAGTGTTTATATATATTAAGTAAGCACTAAATTCTAGGCTTTGTTTTATTTATTTATTTATTTATTTTTGAGATGGCATCTTGCTCTGTTGCTCAGGCTGGAGTGCAGTGGCACCATCTTGGCTCACTGCAACCTCTGCCTCTAGGGTTCAAGCAATTCTCCTGCTTCAGCCTCCAGAGCAGCTGGGATTACAGGCATGCACCACCATGCCAGCTAAGTTTTGTATATTTAATAGAGATGGGGTTTCGCCATGTTGGCCAGGCTGGTTTCAAACTCCTGACCTCAAGTTGATCCACCCGCCTCGGCCTCCCAAAGTGCTGGAATTACAAGCGTGAACCACCATGCCTGGCTCTAGGCTTTGTTCTAAACACTGTATATACATTAATCTCATTTCCTCCTCATATTAATTTTCAGAGGTAGAAACTATTCTTATCCCCATTTGTAGATGAAAACAACCAAGGCACAGAAATGTTATGAAATGTTCCCAGTGTCTACTAGGCACCAGGCATTGAACTTAGGACTTTAAATATACTATAATCATAGATCCTTTCTGCAAATCTGAGGACTTATCTTTCTGTGAAAAATGAGAGGTTCAGAAGATTAAATCCATTGCTCAGGTACACAGCCTGAGAGGCAAGAACAAGAGTGGGGCCAGGAAAGGCCATGTCCACAGTTATCATTTTTTTGTTTGTTGAATTTCGAGACAGAGTCTGGCTCTGTCACCCAGGCTGGAGTGCAATGGTGCGATCTCGGCTCACTGCAACCTCCGCCTCCGGGGTTTGAGCGATTCTCCTGCCTCAGCCTCCCAAGCAGCTGGGACTACAGGCACATGCCACCACGCCCAGCTAATTTTTATATTTTTAGTAGAGACAGAGTTTCACCATGTTGGCCAGGATGGTCTCAATCTCTTGACCTCGTGATCTGCCTGCCTCAGCCCTCCAAAGTGCTGGAATTACAGGTGTGAGCCACCACACCCAGCCCACGGTTACTGTTTTAAACTCCATTGACTTCACCACTGGGGTGCAGCTCCATGAAGATCTACAGTGAATTCTACAGTCTAGGCACAGTGCCTGGCATGGTGTTGGGCCACAATGGACATTCCATTAAACACACACTCATTCTTTTTATTGAGCTAATGAATGGATCTTAAATTAAATATTGATATTAAATTCTGTGATCTACACTCCTGGGAGTAATAGCATGGGTAATTCAATGGAATGAATAATTATTCAATCATGTATGCCATGCTTCAAAAATGCATTCATGAATTTATATCTGAATATGGATTTGCTATTTATGGGATTCATATTGCTTCTTACAAAGTGAGGATATGGTGTGATGGCATGAGTCAGGAGAGGTTGGCAGAAATCCTGTCTATCCCCTGTTTCCAGCTTTCCCTGGGGGTAAAGGCATCATCTGTATGCGGAGGTCATGGCCTCACTTGCCATTAGAGTTGTTCTTGGTTTGAGAATGTTCTTTGTTTGACTCACTCACCAGGTAGACCTACAAAACGATTTGTTCCCTTTCTCCTCCCTCCCTCCCTCCCTCCCTCCCCTCCTCCCTCCTTCCCTCCTTTCTTCCTTTCTTTCCTCCCTTTCTTCTTCTTCCCCTTCCCTCCCTCTCTCTCCCGATTTCTTTCTCCCTCCCTGCCTTCCTCCCTTCCTTCTTTCCTGCTTGTTTGCTTGCTTCCTTCCTTCCTTCTCTCCTTCCTCCCTCCTTCCCTTTCTTCCTTTCCTCCTTATTCCCCTCCTTTGTTCATCTCTCCCTCCCTCTCTTCCTTCCCTCTCTCCTTTTTCATCCCTCCCTTCCTCCCTCCCTCCCTCCCTTCCTTCCCTCCTCCTTCCTTCCTTCCCTCCGTCCTTCCTTCTTTCCTTCCTCCTTCCCTTTTTCCCTCCCTCTCTCCCTTTTCCTTTTTTCCTTCTTACTTCACCTCCCTCCCTCCTTTTTTAATTTCTCCATTCCTTCCTTCTTTTATTCATTTCGTTTTTCTTTCTTCCGTTTTCCTTCTCTTTGTAATTGAATGTATTATCCTTGTCAATATTTAAAAATTAAGAGATTTTTGTCTGGATATCCGGCTTCTTCTGAAAAATTGTATCTGGCAACACATGCCCCCGTTTGCACTTGGCAAAGTTAGCTAGAGCTAATTAATGATGGGCCTGTGCATCCGACATGTTCTCAGTCCTCACCACCCCTCTGCAGTCACCCTGACACTGAGTCTGCATGTCAGCTGCCTCCAATCCTCCCGCCCATGCAATTCCTTTCTTGACTCCCAGCCAGCCCCACTCATTCCTGTGAGTGACCTAGCGTCTGAGTTTGTGAGCCCTGTCTTGGGTGGTGCACACCACCTGGGGCAAGTGGGAGGGCACGTGGAATGTCATGCCAGCCGGCCCCCGTTGTCTTTCTTTCTCTGTATCTTCTCTCTGATGGGGCAGCAGTAAATGTAACACAAGATAGAGTGGCCGCCTAAGGTGTCAAACTCATAGAATTTTCCAGCTTCTTTCAAGTAGAAAGAGAGAGACGATTTTTTAAAAATATTTATTTATTTATTTAGAGACAGAGTTTCCCTCTTGTTGCCCAGGCTGGAGTTCAGTGGCATGATCTTGGCTCACTGCAACCTTTGCCTCCTGGGTTCAAGCAATTCTCCTGCCTCAGCCTCCTGTGTAGCTGGGAATACAGGCACACACCACCGTGCCTGGCTAATTTTTTATATTTTCAGTAGAGACAGAGTTTCATCATGTTGGCCAGGATAGGATTTGGTCTCGAACTTCTGACCTCAAGTGATCCACCCACCTCGGCCTCCCAGTGTGCTGGGATTACAGGTGTGAGCCACCGTGCCTGGCAGGGAGAGAGAGAGACAATTATTAATCTTGAAAACTAACTGGGGCTGGGTGTGGTGGCTCATGCCTGCAATCCCAGCACTTTGGAAGGCCAAGGCAGGCAGATTATTTGAGGTTAGGAGTTTGAGACCAGCCTGGCCAACATGGTGAAATCTCGTCTCTGCTAAAAATACAAAAAAAAAAAAAAAAAAAAAAAAACAAAATTAGCTAGGCATGGTGGTGCATGCCCGTAGTCCCGGCTACTTGGGAGGCTGAGGCAGGAGAATTGCTTGAACCCGGGAGGCAGAGGTTGTAAGTGAGCCAATGAATGCAACATGAGATAGAATGGCTATCCTGAGTGTGAAGCTCATAGAATTTTTCAGCTTCTCTCAGGTACCCCAGAAAGAAAGAGACAATTATTAGTCTTGAAAATTAACTGGGGCCAGGTACAGTGGCTCATGCCTGTAACCCCAGAACTTCGGGAGGCTGAGGTGGGCAGATCATCCGAGGTCAGGGATTTGAGACCAGCCTAACCAACATGGTGAAACCCCATCTCTAGCTGGGCATGGTGGTACATACCTGTAGTCCCAGCTCCTTTGGAGGCTGAAGCAGGAAAATTGCTTGAACCCAAGAGGTGGAGGTTGCAGTGAGCCATGATAGCGCCACTGCACTCCAGGCTGGAAAACAAACCAAGCCTCCATCTCAAAAAAAAAAAAATTAACTACTAAAGAAGTCTAACCCTTTCATTTCACCCTTTTCAATTATAAAGCCATCCCTTCTACTAAAGTACTAATGGTGGTCATTCTTCATCCCAAATAATTTATTTTAGCCTAAGCAGAACTCTTTTTTTCTTTGATATGCTTATTCCCTGGCTTACTCCTTTCCATGATTCATAAAAGTAATCATTGGTGTTTTGTTAGAGAAGAGGAAAATTCTACGCCTTGTTCTATACTGATGGTGTGAACGTAGAATCATGGGTACCAATGCCAAAGACTTTAAGGGATAAGACTGCTGAAAACTTGAGAGCGTTCTTTGTCTTGCAGAACTGGCTACAGGCAGCAGAACCGATTCCAAGTCATGTTGAGACATTGACACGCATGTTGGGAGGTGTTAGAAATTGGTTCCTGGCATGGTGGTTGTGGAAGGTTGAATGAGTGCTCCCAACTCTCTTCCTCAGAAGAGAGGATTCCCTTTTCCTACGACTTATCAGTTCCTTGCACTAGAGTCAGCCGAGTATATACCTCTGATCATCTTTGAATTTGACCGTGCAATTTGCCTTGATAATTGAAATAGGAGTAGAAGTGATAGTGTGCCAATTCCTAGCTGAGGGCTGAAAAAGTCAGCAAATTTCCGCCAGCCCTATTAAGCTTCTTCCTTTTATAATGAGAAAAGTGTGCCCCAGGCAGTTGTTGCTGCTTAAGATTGGATCTTGGAATAAAAATGCAGGGAACAGACCTGGATCCAACCTAACTCAGCAGAACCCAACTGACATGCATCAAACCGCAGCCAAACTTCAACCCATAAGCTTGAAGTAAATATTTGTTGCTGTAAACCGCTGTGGTTGTTGGTTATGCAACATTATCGCATAAAAAAAAACCTGGCTATTACAGCTAGTGAACGGGAAAAAAAGAGATTACTTTTACCATTTTGCCAATTACTGAGCATTTTGATGATGCACTAGAATATGTCACTATGATTTTACCTGTTTACCTTGCAAATGCACTTTTACTATTTTTTTTTTTTTTTTTTTTTTTGGTGATTTGCTTTGCAGTTTTCAGTATGATGCTGTGATGGTATATGTAAGTATTTTATTGTACCTGTATTAGTCCATTTTCACGATGCTGATAAAAGACATACCCGAGACTGGGCAATTTACAAAGGAAAGAGGTTTGTTGGATTTACAGTTTCACATGGCTAGGGAGGCCTCAAAATCATGGTGGAAGGCAAGGAGGAACAAGTCACATCCTATGTGGATGGCCATAGACAAAAAGAGAGCTTGTGCAGGGCGACTCCAGTTTTTAAAACCATCAGATCTCATGAAACCCATTCACTATCAGGAGAATAGCACGGGAAAGCCCCCTCCCCCATTATTCAGTCATCTCCCACCAGGTCCCTCCCACAACACGTGGGGATTATGAGAGCTACAAGATGAGATTTGGGTGGGGACACAGAGCCAAATCATTTCAGTACCATTCCACTAGACTGAAATTGACACTGTGGGGCAGGAAAAATATCTTTTCTTTCTATCCGTCTTAGGTTTTAGCTGTAACAAAAGACAGATTAACAAGAGAAAAGCATAAAAGTATATTTAACATAAATATTACACAACACACGATCCTTCATAAGAAAAGGAAGACCCAAGGAAACAATTACACCTGAGTGTTTTTATGCTAGGTTTGATGAAGAATAGTGAGTCACAGGAAAAAGTAATATGCCAAAATAGGGTCTAAGCTCAAACCCCTAAGCTCAGACGTCTCAAAGAAGGATTAGTGGAGGTTCTTTCCTCCTCTTGTTTATGCATAATTTAAACCTGCATTCTTTTTAGATTTAATGAGTAGAGTACATTGTCCACAAATTCCTTGCTCTTTAAACTATAAAGAATTATGGCTATTTTAAACAGGAGTCAGTTCCCTCCATTAGAATGTCTCCATTGGGATGTATTTTGAGGGCATAAAGAAAAGAGTGGTTAAAATTGCAATTAAAAAAACAGCAGGGTGGGCGAAACGAGATGGGCAGAAAGTTGATGGTCACTAAGGTAATGTGTTTCATGGTGTTATTGTGTCTACTTTTGTGGGTTCGAACTTTTTTACAATTTATATATATTTTTAAAGTCTGCGATCATATTCAGACTGATATGATCATATTCAGCAAGGCGTGTGCCTTGTGTTTTTTTGTTTGTTGGTTTGTTTGTCGGTTTGTTTTGAAAACCAGAATTTGAATCTTGAGGAGTGGTAACTCTAGAAATCCAATTTTTCCTTTTCTCCAGGATTTGCTATTTTCGTTGTTGTTGTTCAGAGTGTCTTGCTGTCCCTCTTTCTTCAGAGACAGAATGATTCTTTCCTCCTGGTATAAAAAGGGCACCTGTCCCATGAGAATCTTATGACGTGCTTCAGAGGAAGGTCAAAAAGTTCTTCCTGCACCTGCAATTTCTCAAATTCCATCCAAGTAAAATATGTATTATTGCCAAAGTGGCACATTTTGGGGCAGTGTGTGTCCTAAACTCTGTTGACACACATATTCTATAAAAAATAAAGATACCTGCTTGGAAGAATTCATTCGATGGGAACTACAAATTTCCCAGATCTTATGAAAAAAGAAGAGAAAGTATGGTGTCCCTCCCCAAGAAAGAGTAGATGGAATAGGCATTTTGTAATTTACCAAGCACTAGGAATAAATACCTCCTTTTTCTAACCAGAAAACCCTGGGTGTTTTCATCTATCTAGCAACCTTCATCAGCTTCTGCGTTTTAGTTTACCTAACTCCGTCGGGTTCTGTTATCTTGATTCCACGGGCAGCTTGAAGAACAAGTCCCTTCGGTCCCTTTATCTGTTCATTTACAGCCATCTTGTTGGGGTCACAGATAAGTACCCAGCTCATTAGGCACTGACCCCTACTGAAGTAATCATCATAAACCACCACGAGCTCTTCCCAGTTCAATTGATGTGTAAACTATTTAAGGACAAGATGAAATGAACAGGAAAGATTTTCTGGTTTAGTTTAATTGCTTCTCAGGTGGCCTCTCATTTACCAAGCTCTGCTACGAGTAAGAACCAGAACTACCCTAGTGAAACTAATATAAACGACCCCAGTACTTCAGGGAATATAGTCTGTTTCAACAGATCCCAGGGAGTCTGCATTTCCAGATTGAAAGAAAGATCGTCTCAGTCTATTTGGTGTGCTGGTGGAAGTCCTTCTCTTCTCTGTTTATGCATAATTTAAACCTGCATTCTCTTTAGATTTAATGAGTAGAGTATGTTGTCCACAAATTCCTTGCTCTTTAAACTATAAAGAATTATGGCTACTTTAAACAGGAGTCAGTTGCCTCCACTGGAATGTCTCCATCAGGATGCATTTTGAGAATATAAAGAAGAGTGGTTAAAAATTGCAATAAAAATACAACAGGGTGGGTGAAACAAGATTGGTAGAAACTTCATGGTCACTGAGTTAGCACAGTACTTCAAAACATTATTTTGTCTACTTTTGTGTGTTTGAATTTTTTCACAACATATATTTTGTAAAGACTGCAATCATGTCAAGTCAGGTTTGAACCTAAATCTTGTTTTGGTACTTGTTTTGTGTCTCTAGTGAATTTTTCTCTTAAATGAAAGAATTGCTGCCAGGAGATCCCATTTCACAAAGCACATTGGAGCCTGGTGTTCTTCAGCTTTCATGGTTTTGTCTAGCCATGTAAACAACTGGCTGTGGATTTTCACGGTCTGACTATCAACTATGCTTAGGTGGAATGCACTTGTCTTTTAGGCTTCTTTGCCATCATTGTTTAATAGTCTTCCTCTCTTGCCTTGAGTGTCGATGGAATCCAACAGCAATGGTGCACCCTGGGGTTGGGCAACGCAACATGAAGGTTCTAATGATCAGATGAACACCAATAGCTACTTGTCCCTGTCTACCCAAGCTCTGCTTTTACTGAGGTTCCTGGAACCCACAACTTGAATCCACAACCTGACCTACTTCTTGAACAGCCCAGTCAATGATAGGTAGGTCCTTGAGAAGCTTGAACTCAACAACAGAAGTGGTCTTGCAGCCCTTGATAGTGTGTGTGTCTAGTGTAACAGGATTGGGGGGGTCAGGAGACCTATGACACTCTATGCTCACCCAGTTGGAGTTAACTCATAGCTCCCCATGTTTACTCAGATCATATAAACTGGCCATAATCTTGTGTCTGATTGAGAATGGAGCTGTGATCTTATTTTATTTATTTATTTATTTATTTATTTATTTATTTATTTATTTAAGACAGTCTCACTCTGTCATCCCGGCCGGCATGTAGAGGCACAATCTCGGCTCACTGCAACCTCTGACTCCAGGGTTCATGTGATTCTCCTGTCTCAGCCTCCCAAGTAGTTGGGATTACAGGCACCCACCACCACACCTGGCTAATTTTTGTATTTTTAGTGGAGATGGGGTTTCGCCATATTGGCCAGGCTGGTCTCAAACTCCTGACCTCAAGTGATCCACCCACCTCGGCTTCCCAAAGTGCTAGGATTACAGGTGTGAGCCATCACACCAGTGCTGTGATCTTATTCCCAGCCATCTTTCCTGGGTCTACAACATCCCACTTAGCAGTTGTCACCTTCCTTTCCAAGGACAAGGATTTAGAACCCAGATGCTGCGACACAGAACTGGTCTCCTTTGCCAAACTCCAAATTTTCAGCCTTACGTGGATCCCACTCACTGAATTGGAACTGCACGGCCACTAGATCTGAGTTTACTGCATGACTTTTAACAATGTAATTTGGATTCTGGCTGCACCCTCAAGAACCAGATCTACAGTGGGTTAAGTTTTGTCACCTAGGCCTAACTTGTTTCATGGCCAGGTTCCTGAATGATGGCAATCCCTTTTCCTTGGTCCCAAGAGCACAGCTGAAGCAGGCGACAGTTGTCCACAGGACTTTTAAGAAAAACACAAGAGAAAATACATACGAAATGCAGAAAATAGAAGAACGATGCCTTCAGATTCCAAATTTTTTCACCTTTAAACAGTTGATTTGCTTACTTGGTTATTTTGGTTATTTATTTGGTTTATTTATTTGTTTATTTGATGTACCTCCAAGTCAGGAGGTACCTCTGGACTGAGGATTTCTTTCAGACTTGATATTATAGGCTTTAAAAATTGCTGGGCTGCTTATAAGCCATGAGACATTCTGCCACACTGGGGGAAAAAAGAGCTTTGAATTTGGGCAGACAAGGATCTGGATCCTAAGCCAGTCATTTCCTAGCTGTGTGGCCTTGGGCAAGTTACTTAACCTCTCTGGGCCTCAGTTGCATCATCTGAAAAATAGGAATTATAATACATACCTGGTAGAGTTGCCATGAGGTCAAATCAGTTATATATAAAATACTAGACATAGTGTCTAACAGACTGTATAACCTCATTGAGTGAGGGCTGTTATTCCTCTGTTTATACTCTCAGGCTCAGAAAGGCTAGAGGCATTCAGAGATAATGAGCAAAGCAATGGGTATCCAAAGTGTTGAAGGCCTGGCCGGGCGCGGTGGCTCACGCCTGTAATCCCAGCACTTTGGGAGGCCAAGGCCGGTGGATCACAGGGTCAGAAGATTGAGACCATCCTGGCTAACACAGTGAAACCACGTCTCTACTAAAAAATACAAAAAACGTTTAGCCGGGCGTGGTGGTGGGCACCTGTGGTCCCAGCTACTCAGGAGGCTAAGGCAGGAGAATGGCGTGAACCCGGGAGGCGGAGCTTGCAGTGAGCCAAGATCGCGCCACTGCACTCCAGCCTGGGTAACAGAGTGAGACTCCATAACAAACAAACAAACCCCACAAAGTGTTGAAGGCTTTACACCATCTGGTTGTCCATTCACATGAAAGAAAGAGCCCAGCTTTGCTCCACTCCATCATGGAAAATGTCAAGACGTATTTCTTCATGAGACCATAGTCTAAGCCTCTGTGTACTCATGGGGAGGTGTCAGGGGGGTGTTGAAACCGAAAATGCTGGGTGCTATTGTGCACGTGTCTGTTGCTTTCTTTTTCTGGGAAGATAGTTCATAGTTTTTATCAGATACTCAAATGAGACTGTTTTCATTCATTCATTCACTTATTCATCAAATACTTTTTGAGTATTTAGTATGGTCTAGTTATAGAAAGTATAGCAGTGAATAAAGCGAGACAAAATCCCTTGCCTTTATGGAGTGGAATTTTTGGAGTCACTGAAAATTTTCCTAAGAATGACTGATCTAGACAAACTAAGAAGCCCATGGAATAAGGGTTGAATTTTTCTAATAGCTCCCTTTTTGTTGCATTGGGTTATAGACTCCAAATCTCTCTCCAGTTGGGTCAAACATATCTTCTGGAGCCATGTAGACTTGACATCATTGAAAGCAAAATTTAAAAATGGATGAAACTGGCCGGGCACGGTGGCTCACGCCTGTAATCTCAGGCGTGAGGGATATATTACAGGAGTGAGCCTATGATTACAGGCTCACACCTGTGGGAATGGGAGGCTGAGGCGGGGGCATCACCTGAGGTCAGGAGTTCTAGACCAGCCTGACCAACATGGAGAAATCCCGGTTCTACTAAAAATACAAAATTAGCCGGGCGTGGTGGTTCATGCCTATAATCCCAGCTACCTGGGAGGCTGAGGCAGGAGAATCGCTTGAACCCCGGAGGCGGAGGTTGCGGTGAGCCGAGATCGCGCCATTCCACTCCAGCCTGGGCAACAAGAGCGAAACTCCATCTCAAAAAAAAAAAAAAAAAAAGGAAATTTTATGGATTATATTCTAAACCGAAAAATTTTTCCTGAGTACTCCTGTGTGTAACCACAAGAAGAAAAGGCAGATACCAAACAATGCAGTGAAGTGAAAAGTAAATGAACAAAAAATCCCTGGTATTTTGGCATTAGAGAGACTCGTGTTTGGATCTTTCACTTTCTAACTGTGAAGGACTGGGCAAGATACACAAATTCTTTGAGGAACAGCATACCTTGAATCAGAGATACTTATCTTACAGTGTTGTCAAGGGTGTGAAATGATTTGACTGGCACGCAGTAAATGTCAGTTCTCTGTGCCTAAGACAGTGATTTCCAGAGTGTTGAAACCATGGACCTGTAAACTGAAAACACAACACACATACACACACACACACACACACACTTTTTTTATATACTGATAAAGGCTTGACAAATTACATTTTATTTTCCCAAGTCAAGAGTTTTATAAAACACAAGCAAACTAGAGTAAAATCCCTGTGTGTACACACACACACATACACACACATCTATTCTCTTCTTCAATTTAATAAGGAGCATTTTATGAAACAAGACAGTTACAAGGGCTTAATCTCAGCATAAAAGACACTCCTTTAAATGGGGGTAAATATCTTTGTTAAAAATGCAATATATTTTCTTTACATCCATATTTCACTGGCAAAGGTGTTGCAGTGCCTTTGTTTCATCTTTTGATTCTTACAACCCTGTAATGTGGGCAGGACAAAGACTTTAGTTGCATTTTTTGGGAATGGAACCAGAGGGAAGAAAAGGCTTGTTCCAGTCTTCCTCTTCTTTTCCAGCTTTGCCCATGGGTCCTGTAGGACAGGGACTTGCAATCATGGGTTTAGACACTCATCTTATTCTTCTGGGTCAGCGGAAGGAAGGTTTCAGCTTGCTGTAAGACAGAGCTGCACCATCTTACTTCTGGAGAGGACTAGAAACTGAATGGCCCTCTGAGAAAATCTGCTGCTTCTTTCCAATAGAACCTTCTAAGGGCTGAGACTCAGACCCTGCCAGTTCTCCCTTTTTCCCAGGCAAAAGATCATTAAGCCCTTCAATTGAACTCACATACCATGGTGAATTAGTAGAGAGCTTGGATTTTAGAATCAGACAGACCTGGGCTAGAATCCCAGCTCAGCCTACGTATATAGGAAGACGGTGTTTAATCTCTCTTTGTTATTCCTATTTATGAATGGGGATAGTAACTAAAACCTCCTCATGAGCTGAGTATTAAAGAAGGTAATATGGGCCGGGCACAGTGGCTCACGCCTGTAATCCTAGCACTTTGGGAGGCTGAGGCGGGCGGAGATCAAGACCATCCTGGCCAACACAGTGAAATCCTGTCTCTACTAAAAATACAAAAAATTAGCCAGGTGTGGTGGCGGGTGCCTGTAGTCCCAGCTACTGGGGAGGCTGAGGCAGGAGAATGGCATGAACCCAGGAGGCAGAGCTTGCAGTAAGTGGAGATCACGCCACTGCACTCAAGCCTGGGCAACAGTGCGAGACTCTCCACCTCAAACAAAAAAAAAAAAGAAAAAAAGGAAGGTAATATGAATTTTCTAACAGCTCCCTAATAGCATGGTCGTTTACATATGTAATCCCAAAACTTTGGGAGGCTGAGATGGGTGGATGGCCTCAGCCCAGGAGTTAGAGACCCCCATTTAAAAATAAAATTAAAGAAACAAAACCAAACACATAAGCTGATCACTTGAGCCCAGGAGTTTAAGACCAGTCTGGGAAACTTCATCCCTACAAAAAAAAAAAAAGTACAAAAATTAGTGGTACATGCCTGTAGTCCCAGCTACTTAGGAGACTGAGGTGCAAGGATCACCTGAGCCCAAAAGGTTGAGGCTGCAGTGAGCCGTGATCATACCACTGCAGTCCAGCCTGGGCAAAAGAGTGAGGCCCTGCCTCAAAGAAAAAAAGAAAAAGAAGGTAATATGCTTATGTGAAGTTCTTGAGATCACTCTTCCCTTCCAAGCCTGCTATGTACAGTTGTGCAGGTTGCACCCTGCTCAAAGTGCTGGACAAAGGGGCAAATGGCAATGGAAATCCAGCCAGTGCTCAGATCCCAAGTCTTGTGCCCAGTGAAATGCTGCAGCCAATATGAAGAGGTGCCTTGTAGTAAATTTTTTTTTTTTTTTTTTTTTTTTGAGACGGAGTCTTGCTCTGTTGCCCAGGCTGGAGTGCAGTGGCACAATCTCAGCTGACTGCAACCTCTGCCTCCCGGGTTCAAGAGATTCTCCTGCCTCAGCCTCCTGAGTAGCTGGGATAATAGGTGTGTGCCACCACACCCGGCTCATTTTTGTATTTTTTATTAGAGACAGGGTTTCACCATGTTGGCCAGGCTGGTCTTGAACTCCTGACCTCATGACCTGCCTGCCTCAGCCTCCCAAAGTGCTGGGATTAGAGGCATGAGCCATCGCATCCGGCCGCCTTATAGTAATTTTTGCACACAGAGTGGGCACCTTTTCTTAAATCTTGCAAAGACTCTCATGTCCTAGGCAGTCCTGCCTTCTTTTCTCTTCCTCCTTTTGGTCACAGCCTCTTCAATGAACACGGGTCATGAAATCTACTGCACCGAGCCACTCACATGCTGCACATCTCCCTCAGAATGAACGACAATTGCTTCTAAGCAAATGAGAGGAGGAAGATTTCTTGCTACCTACAGGGTCCTGACAAGGATTGGTTCTGTGTCTAAATGAAATACTCTTTAAACTGCTCTGAAATTGCATTGCTTGTCTCAGCTAAGTGGAATCCTATGGACTATAAATCTGACTTGAAAGAGCTCAGTTTAATTTGACTAAGATGTTACAAAGGGTTTACCAAAATGTAAAGCATTAGTCTGTGGAAAATCAATTACGGCCCAATCCATCTCACTGATGAAGGCAGAGTTCTCATTTTCGATCTTTTGTGTGCACAGGTACTGTACACACACACACACACACATACAAACACACACACCCCTACAATTTGGGTGCAGCAGCTGGAATCTCACATTGCGGGAACTAGAGAAGGTTAAGTACAGCTTATTGACTCATGGTAAGCAACTTATCAATGGTAGCAATTTCAGTATGTTTGGCTCAATGTTTCTAGAATGCTGGGTTTTTGCACCCCTGCCACTCACCAGGGTGGCTATGTACAGAGTTAGTGAAAAGAGAGAAAAGTTCTCTCCATTTCCGCTCGCTCCATTTCCATACCCTCCAGTGACATGGGGAAGACCACCCAGCCAGGTGAAATAAAGCTCACGCCCCTGCAACAAAGCAAATGAACTCTCTAAGAGCTCGGTGCAGTGAAGAAATGAATGAACCTCCTTGTGCAATGATATCCCAAGGCTTGAACCAAAAGTGCTTAAGGGTAGAGACGATCAAAACATGAAATGCATGGATGGGAAACTCTTTGCAGACTGCTGCACTCTAGCACGATGAATAGTGCGCTACCAGCTGTAAGGTCTTCGTGACAGGCAATGAGCAACTTGGGTGAGGAAGCCCAATAGTAACTTATAGAGCCGGCGGTGATGGTGGGGACTTTGCAAAAAGTGAAGGGGTGTGGGATACGCTGCATGGGAGCTAAGAAAATAAAAGAGGAATCCACACAAATGTGGAAAATTAGTTGTACAGGAAGGGTCCTTGATCCTTCCTGTAGAAATAGTAGTAGAAATAGTAGTAATGACAGTGATAATAACAGTAACAACAATGATAATAACTAATGTTTACTGAACACCTACTATGTACCAGGAGTGGTTCTAAGTGCTTTCCATATATTATTTGTTTTTCACAACCCTTTAAGAAGGGCACAATTACTGTCTTCAAGCTAATGACATATAGCTATGCAACAAATGGAGTTGGGATTGTAATTGAAGCTTGCTCTTCTTTGTAATTATCATGCTTGGTAGCCTTCAAAGATTCTATATGCAAAAGGAGACATTGGGAAGAGGTGGGAGATTTCATTCCCTGGAGATAGTAAGCAGAAAACAAACAGATCCTTTTCTTCCACATCACCTGCTGAGATTATGCAGAACTGAGGATTGGAGGAGAAGGGGTGCACCAAGGTTGGAAAGGAGGCTCCCAAACCCCTCACTCTCCTATTTGCTGGAGTTGGAACAATTTCAGGAATTTTCAATGCTTTTCACTTCTTCAATCTTCCCGTTAAAGAGGAAGCTCTTCAGCCGGGCATGGGACTCATGGCTGGAATCCCAGTACTTTGAGAGGCTGAGGCGGGTGGATCACGAGGTTAGGAGTTTGAGATCAGCCTGACAACACAGTGAAACCCCCATCTCTACTAAAAATACAAAACTTAGCTGGGCATGGTGGTGTGGGCCTGTAATCCCAGCTACTCAGGAGGCTGAGGCAGGAGAGTCGCTTGAACCCAGGAGGTGGAGGTTGCAGTGAGCTGAGATCGCGCCACGGCGCTCCAGCCTGGGCGACAGAGCAAGACTCCATCTCAAAAAAAAAAAAAAAAAAAAAAAGAGGAAGGTCTTCCATAGACCCCTTTCAATGGCTGGCAGTGTCTTCTGCTTAAACGACTCCCTTTCCCTTGGAGAATTAAGATGCCCAGGCAGGGTGGGTTTGGTAAGATAAACAAAAAGCTGGTTAGCTGTATAGGAGTCTTCTGGGCTGTGCATTTTAACTTGGAGAAGCAAAGAGACCCTTCCAAATTCCTCTAAAGTTGTACAAGGTGAGAAGAAGCACATAGACACAAAGAGAATGAATTTGGGTTAGGGTCTGTAGGGTGCAGCAGCCATCAGAGAGGCAGACCCAAAGAAGTAAGATGACGCAGTGTGGTCGTGCGTCCTCTGCATCTGGGGAAGTATGGGGGGCAGAGAGGAAGCGTGGGAAGCATCTTGCATCACATTTGTCTAAGGCACAATGCTGTGGCAAATTACCATAGCATTTCAAAATATTGAGGCTGTTTACATCGCTCGAATGACAAATTTTTTAAATTTTTAGATATGGGGGCTGCCCTTTGCAGTTTAAGAGTGTGTGGATGTTAAGCTTCTGGCTGTTTTTAAAAAGGATCTGGAGCAAAAGACACTCATTAGCTTTGGAATCTGTGTGCCTTGGGATCTGTGTGAACATGATCTAAATGGAATTTTCTGAGATGGTGAGACCCAAGCAGAAGCCTTGGGGTGCCAGTGGCCACTGCCCCAGCCCAGATTGCTCTTCCCTGATTTATGCCTTAGAGCAAGCGTTGCTGCAGGCTCTGATTGACCACTGAGTCCATTCCCTTTGGTGGATCCTTATGAGAATTAGAGAAGGGGAGAGAGAGAGAAACCATCTCCAATCTGGATTAGAATGGGTCCGCGGTCCTCAGGGTTTCTGGGGAGCGGAGAGGTTTGGTTTGGAAATTAACAAAGGGAGGGTCAGAATGAGTCTTTTAAGTTCTAAGCAAATCCCACTGACAACAGCCAGAAGAGGATACAGAGCCAGAAATAGGAGGAAAACTCAAGGTCAGTGGTAGGGAGTGCACCAAAGGAAGCAAATCCAGAACTGTAGCATGAACAACTGGTGGGGAAGGTCAAGTGGCTCAAAGGGACATCCACAGACACACCCTCACAGCCACCTCTTTACCTGGAGTCACAGATTCACTCTTCCCTGCAGAGGGTCAGCAGAATGCCCTTAAGACCACAGAGAAGCAGAACCCAAACTCCAGAAGTAAGTACTACAGTCATCTCTCAGTTCAAAGAAACAGCAGGAAAACCAGAAGGGACACAGATATTGTGGAGCTCTTGGAATGTGCTCCTTGCCTGGTTTCCCAGTTCCATCCTCCCAGTGCCATCTGGTAGCCAGGACTCAGGCTACACAAAAGAGCCAAAGACCCCAAGAAAGTCTTCGTGAGAGGAACCACATGGAATTGCTCTTTTCATTTAGTGCGGAATCCTGCACTCCTGTCTTTCTTCCAGCCTCTCAAAATCCCCTCCTAAGACTGCTCCCAGAACTCTGAAAGGATCCAGGAACATAACCAAGGAGAGCACAGTCCTGCCAGAGGCTGCTGGGTGCTTTTGACTGACACAGTATTTTCAACATTAGAAGAGACGGTTTTTAATGGCATGAAAATGTCTTTAATCACAGGAGCTAAACCGCGCACAGTGCAGGTTCAAGGTGAACGGGATGCTCTTGTGCTACATCGGCATTTTCATCTCACTTAGATTAATTCATATTTTAATTGCTTCTCTCCCTGATTGAAGCACCAGAAAGAAGCACTTTCATTCTTTTGATCTCATGTTCTCCTGAGCACTGCCAAGGTCAAGCGCTGGGCACATGAGTGGAGCTGGGGGATTTCCAAGGAAGGCACCTGGAGGCTGGCGTCCCCTTGTGAACAACGTTGCTCTCCAGAGGGAGGAGAGACCAGTGGGAATCTCTGAGTTGGGCAAGCTGCCCTCCCCACACCAGAGCCCGGTGTACATGACTTTTTTTTGTTTTTTTTTTTTGAGACAGTCTCACTCTGTTGCCCAGGCTGGAGTGCAGTGGCGCGATCTCGGCTCACTGCAACCTCCTCATCCTGGATTCAAGCGATTCTCCTGCCTCAGCCCCCAGAGTAGCTGGGATTACAGTCACGTGCCACCACACCTGGCTATTTTTTTGTATTTTTAGTAGAGATGGGGTTTCACCATGTTAGCCAGGCTGGTCTCGAACTCCCGACCTTGTGATCCGCCCACCTCGGCCTCCCAAAGTGCTGGGATTACAGGTGTGAGCCACCGCACCCGGCCAGCACCATGGCTTTTTAAGCTGGTGGGAGACAGCCAGAAGATGGGTGTAGTACAATTGTCTGCTCATTGTTCTGCACTCTGTGGTTTAGAATCCCGCCTTTATTCATCTTCAGACAACGATATTCATAAGAATGTAGCCCACACTGTCCACAGTCCATCCCCTGGAGGTCCCAGGTTTTCTAACCAGTCACCTGGCTCTTTGCTAGGCAAACAAAAATGGCACTTTTCCCTCATCTCTGGGATTCTGATGGCGTTATGTGTTTTGTGGCCAGTTTTTGTTCTGATTTTCTGTTGTTCCTCAGGTTTGGTCCTAACATTCACCGAATATCCTTTTCTCTTTGCCCAGGTGAGCAAACAGGTAACACGCGGCTCGATTTTCTCAGCAGGAAAGTGTCCAATGGCATTTATGTGGAATGGAAAATATTACTAAAGTATTGGCTCACAGCAAACCCTCTGGATGTGAGCATTAGACAATACCTTCTAATAAAAATCCCTGGCCAGGCGTGGTGGCCCACGCCTGTAATCCCAGCACTTTGAGAGGCTGAGGTGGGCAGATTACCTGAGGTCAGGAGTTCGAGACCAGCCTGACCAATATGATGAAACCCGGTCTCTACTAAAAATACAAAAATTATCCAGGTGTGGTGGCATGTGCTTGTAATCCCAGCTACTCGGGAGGCCGAGGCAGGAGAATCACTTGAACCCCGGAGGTGGAGGTTGCAGTGAGCCGAGATCATGCCATTGCACTCCAGCCTGGACAATAAGAGCAAAACTCCGTCTCAAAAAAAAAAAAAAAAAATTCCTGGCCATTCCCACCAGCAGGAATTTTGCTCTTCTGGTTGGACCACGGCATTCCTGATTTGGAAGGTTGTTTCTGGTTTTCCTGTCTCATCCCCCAGAGTGTCAGGTCCTTATGGGAAAGGGCTGCTAGGACAAAGCACCACATCTGGTTGGCTTAATTCAGCAGAAAATTTGTGTCGACCTGTTTTGGAGATAGGACGTTCAAAATTAAGGTTACAGCAGGGCCATTCTTCCTCTGAAACCCATAGGGGAGAGTCTTTCCTTGCATCTTCCTAGCCTCTGGGAGAGGCCACCAAGCGATGGCTTTGCAACTGCGTCACCCCAATCGCTGCCTCTGTCATCTGCACCTGGTGTTCTCCTGTGCATCTCCTCTGTCTTCACCTGGACAACTTCCCTCTGTATGTGTCTGTGTGCCCAGATTTCCCTTGTCTTATAAGGACACTAGTCACTGAATTAGGGCCCATGCTCATTTGAAATAACTTCATCTTAAAAGACCCCATTTTCCAATAAGACTACATTCAGAGGTACTGGGCATTAGAACCTGAACATGTATTTGTTTTGCGGGACACAGTCAAACCCAGAACACGCCTTCATCTATGGGAACTTTAAATTTCCTCTTCCTTATCCTTACTGGGTTGAGATGTTCAGTTTTCTAGGTTTTTTATTCTAACCCGTTGGAGTCATATAGAGTATGGGTGGGCATGGGGGATGGGTCAGGGAAAGGGACAGTAACCAAGTATCTTCCCTAGTGACATCCAAAGAAAGCATTCAACTGTTTTACCAAACAAAACCACTTCTCTCTCTATAATGGGTTCTACCACTGCCCTTCCTTTCTCCCTCCCTCTCTGCCTCTCTGCCTCTCTCCCTCCCCCACTCCCTCCCCCACTCCCTCCCTCTCTCTCTCTTCTTTCTTTATTTCTTTCTCTTTCTTTCTCTCTTTCTTTCTTTTCTTTCTTTCTCTCTTTCTTTTCTTTCTTTCTTTCCTTCTCTCTTTCTCTCTTCCTTCCTTCTTTCCTCCCTCTCTTTTTTCTTTCTTCTTTCTTTCTTTCTGTCTCTCTTAGCCTCTTTCTTTCTTTCCTTTCTTTCTTCTTTCTTTCCTTTCTTCCTTCCTTCTTCTTTTCTTTTTCTTTCTTTTTCTTTCTTTCCTTCCTCCTTTCTTTCTCTTTCTCTCTTTCTTTCTCTTTCTTTCTTTCTCTTTCTCTCTTTCTTTCTCTTTCTCTCCCTCTTCCTTCCTTCCTTCTTTCTTTCCTTCCTTCCTTCCTTCCTTCTTTCTTTCCTTCCTTCCTTCCTTCCTTCCTTCCTTCCTTCCTTCCTTCCTTCCTTCCTTCCTTCTTTCCTTCCTTCCTTCCTCTCTTTCTCCCTTTCTCCCTTTCTCTCTTTCTCTCTTTCTCTCTCTTTCTCTTCTTTCTTTCCAGGCTGGCTGGCTCTGTCACCCACGCTGTAGTGCAGTGGCATGATCATAGTTCACTGTAGCCTCCAACTCCTATCCTCGAGCAATCCTTCTGCCTCAGCCTCCTGAGTAATTGAAGTCTCAGCTACTCTGACTACAGGCATGTACCACTATGTCCAGCTAATTGTTTTAAAGAAAATTTTTTTTGTAGAGGTAGGGTCTCGCTTTGTGGCCCAGGTTGGTCTTGAATTCCTGGCTTCAAGCAGTCCTCTCCTCCCACCTCAGCCTCCCAAAATGCTGGGATTATAGGTGTTAACCACAGTACTGGGCATTGGTCTTTTAAAATAAGTTTATTTTTCCATCCATTACTACTTAATGACCGCCTACTACGTGTGAGATATTTTCCTTTTGATCACGTCTTGATTTTCTCGCCACAACCCTGAGAAATGGATATTATTGTTGTCTTTTCAAAGATCTGGTACAGAGGTTAAGCCTAACATCACACGATGGTGACAGAGCCAGGAATGGAATTCACAGCCATGTAGTCAAAGCTGGTCTGTCTAAGATGTACTGGTTCCATCTCTCTCACCTCTGGACCTAACCCAGTCCTTCTTCGGCACTACCGCCCACTGGTTCTCCAGCCTCATGCCCCTTGGTGGCACATCTCAGCACTGAATGAAGGCCCAGTGGCTGTTGCAACAAATCCCTACAAACCAAGTAGCTTAAAATAGGCTGTGCATGGTGGTTTATGCCTGTAATCCCAACACTTTGGGAGGCTGAGGTGGGCAGATCACGAGGTCAAGAGATCGAGATCATCCTGGCCAATATGGTGAAACCCCATCTCTCTAAAAATACAAAAATTAGCCAGGAGTGGTGGTGCGTGCCTGTAGTCCCAGATACTCGGAAGGCTGAGGCAGGGCGAGTCACTTGAACCCAGGAGGCAGAGGTTGCAGTGAGTCGAATTCACACCACTGCACTCTGGCCTGGGTGACAGAGCGAGACTCTGTCTCAAACAACAACAACAAAAAACAAACAAACAAACAAAACATACGTTTATTCTCTTACAGTTTCGGAAGTCAAATTTCCAAACTCAGTATCTCTGGTCAAAGTCAAGTTGTCAGCCAGGTTGTGCTTTCTCTATTGATCTCGGAAAGTATCTATTCCTTGCCTCTTCCAGTTTCTGGTGGCAGCTGGCACTCCTTGGCTTATGGACACATCGCTCCAATCTCTGCCATTGTGGTCATATGCCCTTCCCTTCTTCTTGCATGTGCCAAATCTCTCTCTGCTTCCCTCCTATAAGGGTACACGTGATTGCATTTAGGACCCATCTGGAAAATTCAGGATCATCTCCCCATGTTAAGATCCTTGGTTCACTCATACCTGCAAACTCTTGTGCCATATAAGAAAACACTAGGCCAGGCGCGGTGGCTCACGCCTGTAATCTCAGCATTTTGGGAAGCCAAGGAGGGTGGATCACCTGAGGTCGGGATTTTGAGACCAGCCTGACCGACATGGAGAAATCCCTTCTCTACTAAAAATACAAAATTACCCAGGTGTGGTGGCGGGCACCTGTAATCCCAGTTATTTGGAAAGCTGAGGCAGGAGAATTGCTTGAACCTGGGAGGCAGATGTTGTGGTGAGCTGAGATTGGGCCATTGCACTCCAGCCTGGGCAACAAGAGTGAAACTCAGTCTCAAAAAGAAAACACTCATGGGTTTTGGAATGAGGACATAGGCATATCTTTGGGGTCCATTTTGTAACCATCCAATACGTTCGTTCACCTTGTCCGTTGCCCAGACAGAGCTGATTCATTGAGACAGGGGAATTGCAATAGAGAAAGAGTAATTCACACAGAGCTAGCTGTGCAGGAGACCAGAGTTTTATTATTACTCAAATCAGTCTCCCCGAGCATTCTGGGATCAGAGTTTTTAAGGACATCTTGGTGGGTGGGGGGAAGCCAGTGAGCCAGGAGTGCTGACTGGTTAAGGCAGGAAATGAAAACAGGGAATTGAAGCTGTCTTCTTGAGCTGAGCCAGTTCCTGGGTGGAGGCCACAAGATCAGATCAGCCAGTTTATCGAGCTGGGTGGTGCTGGCTGATCCATCAAGTGCAGAGGCTGCAAAATTTCTCAAGCGCTGATCTTAGGAGCAGTTCAGTGAGGGTCAGAATCTTGTAGCCTCCAGCTGCAAGAGTCCTAAACTATAATTTCTAATCTTTTGGCTAATTTCTTAGTCCTACAAAGGCTGTCTAGTCCCCAGGCAAGAAGAGGTTTTGTTTTGGGAAAGGGCTATAATCCTCTTGTTTTATACTATAAACTAACTTCCTCCAAAAGTTAGTTCAGCCTACGCCCAGGAAGGAATAAGGACAGCTTAAAGGTTAGAGGCAAGAGGGAGTCATTCAGACTAGATCTCTTTCACTGTCTCAGTCATAATTTTGCAAAGGTGGTTTCCAGTTTCTTTTCCTTGAGACAAGGTCTTGCTCTGTTGCCCAGCTGGAGTGCAGTGGCTCAATTATCGGATTACAGCTTACAGCAGCCTTGAACTCCTGGGCTCAAATGGTCCTCCTCTGTCAGCCTCCCTGGTAGCTAGGGCTATAGGTGCACACCACTATGCCTAGCTAATTATATTTTTATTTTTGTAGAGATGGGGTCTCTCTATGTTGCCTAGGCTGATCTTGAACTCCTGGCCTCCCACCTCATCCTCCCGAGTAATTAGGACTATAGGCACCCACCACCATGCCCAGCTAATGTTTAATTTTTATTCTTCATAGACATGGGGGTCTTTGTCTGTTGTCCAGGCTATTCTCGAGCTCCTGGTCTCAAGCAATCCTCCTGTCTCAGCCTCCCAAAATGCTGGGACTACAGGTGTGAACCACGATGCTTAGCTTTGGGGGCCATTCATTAACCTACCACTCTGCTTCCCCTGTGGTTTATGGCTTTCAAGCACTGGACTCCTGGTCCTTCTTTCCCATATCTGACTCCTTCCATGAGTGGGGATGAGTAGGGAGGAGGAGAGGAGAAATTTCTGTGTGTGGCCTGCTGAGAAGACCTCCAAAGAGGCACCGGGGAGCACTCTTTGTCTGGGTTTTATAAAACGGTTGTAATAATGCTTGTTTTAAAAGGGGTAGAAGACCCTCTGGTGAAGATGAAAGGGCAGGCTGTTTTGGATGCAGATAGCTGTTTTGAGCCTCCACGATCTCATAAAATGGAGGTCTTGTAGAGCTGAGATGAAGAAATCATGGCCCTATTGGGAAAAAGAATTCTTCAGAGTGAGAAGGAGGAGGTAGCATGCCTGTTCACTGACCAATGACAAGACTAAATATTATGTCTATTACTGCAGGAAAGGGAATTGGCACTTCCCCGCCTGCAACCTTATAGATGACAGTCAGCATTGTAGATTGAACATAAGTCCCCAGTTAAAAAAATATATAATCCCCAAACATTCATCAAGCTTTTCCATGGCTATATCTTCCATTGAAAACCTTTCCATCACATTCTATTTTAAGCATTTTTATCAGAACCTGATTTTATCCATATGGCTTCAAAGCATACATAAGGCTTTTTGGATTTGAACATTTTAGAATATATGGCGCTCTGAGACAATGGCTGAAGGTCAATGTCAGCTCTCTAAATACGAGGTTCCGGGTGCAAGAATGCATTTGAGATACCTGATCCGAGAGAATGACGACGCCTGCTTGCATTGCTGCCTAACTGCATCTCGCTTGTCTATCATGGTCAAATTGAGTGGACTGCCTTTGATTAATTTCAGCAAAAGAAAGAAATTTTAAAAGAACACACTGTGAAAGACCCATGCTTGGTAGAAGCAAGAGCGTGTTTCTGTTTTTCTGTGTCCTTGGGAAATACTCACCCTGAATAGGTTGAGCATATGATTTTTGATCCAAACCTGGCACTTTTGAGAGTAAATGAGACATTATTAATAATTAAGCTGGGGGCCGGGCACAGGAGCTCACGCCTGTAATCTCAGCACTTTGGGAGGCTGAGGCGGGTGGATCGTAAGGTCAGGAGTTCGAGATCAGCCTGGCCAAGATGGTGAAACCCCGTCTCTACTAAAAATACAAAAATTAGCCAGGGGCGGTGGCGGGTGCCTGTAATCCCAGCTACTCAGGAGGCTGAGGCAGGAGAACCTCAGGGT
>NC_045441.1:15788266-15801996 GCF_002776525.5 Piliocolobus tephrosceles | reverse complement strand
AGAAGGGAATGGGAGGGGAGGGGAGGGAAGGGTAGAGGAGGGAAGGGGAGGGGAGGGAAAGGGAGGAGAGGGAAGGGGAGGATAGGGAAAGGTTAGAAAGGAAGGGGAGGGGAGGAGAAGGAAGGGGAGGGAAGGGGAAGAACAGAAGGGGAGGGAAACGAAGGGGAGACGAAAGAAGGGAAGGGGAGGGAAAGAATAGGAGAGAAGGGGAAGGGAGGGGAAGGAAGCAGGGAGTGGAAAAGAACAGGAGGGGAGAGAAGGGGAGGGGAGGGAAGAGAAGGGGAGGTAAGAGAAGGTGGGGAGAGAGGAGGGGACGGGAGAGGAGACAGTGTATTTTGGCATTCCCTATTAATCCTGTATAGCTTATGATGAGCTTGATATATTTTGGGGGAAAAAGACGGTATATTTGGAAGGTAGTTACCCACTTAGATGTCAGCAGCAGCTCTACATACCTCTAGCTCTGTGTATGTGCTTGTGTCAGCTCTGGAAGCCCCCTAGGAGCCTGTGAAGTGAATTTCCTTGTTATGAGGGACTTAAACCCATAGTTAATGACTTACTGTGTCCCCAAGCAAGGTCTCCTGACCCATCCCAGTGGTCTTTCCATTCCACGTAACCATCTCCTTAAAACAAGAATGTCAGAGAAGAGCAAAGAAAAGACACTGTCTGCACCAGTGTGAGTTGTCATACCCCAAGCCCCAACATCAGAAAGTAAAATCTCAACACAACCAAGAAGCACGCCAGAACCCTTTTGCAATTCAAGAGAACCCAAAATGTAAAGGTCACCCTACAGCACTTCGAGCACATTGCAGACTCCGCACAAAACAAGCTTATCTCTGACTTTCACAGCTCTGATATCTAAGGATATGTATGTTCCACCATTTGTCGAGATGAGAATTATGTAAGAAAATCATTTTCCACAAACTAACTGTCAAATTGGTCGCTTTGGAGGGCTTTACTTTAAGTAACTGTTATGTTTTTATTTGACAAGCCAGAAGTTCTTTACAAATTATTTTATTTTCTTAATGCTTGTCTCTGATTCTTCCTTTCAGAGTTAGAATCCATCAAACTTCATTGCATGCCCAAGTAGAAGAAAGTGTGTTTCTGGTGACTTTTCTCCAATCCTGACCCAGAGAGAAAAGATTCAGAAGGTCAGTAAACGTCTGAGTCATTGTAGGTTCTTCCCTTACTTTTATCTAAACAGCTAATCTGTCATTCAGCCCAGTTATTCTTTTTCATCATTTCCAGGATTCAACTTTATTTTCCTGTTTCCTTTACCCTCTCTCTGCTGTATGACTTTTTATAATCCCCTCATTTCCGAGTGAGTAATAACCTTCATTACAATCTCTCTCATGATGACTCTAAATAGTCTGTCCTGCAAAACTGCTGCCAAAATAATATTCCTAAAACATGATTCTCATTCTGTCATCACTGCTTTCAAAAATTATTGCTGGTAGGAAGCAGTCCAGATTTATCTCCAGAGTATGCAAGGTCTTCCTGATCCAGACTTGCTTCAAATTCCAGCAGAATGGCTACCTACACCAAGACCAACTTGAGAAATAAACTTTGAAGTTCATGGTAATTATCTTTATTTTTATTTATTTATTTATTTATTTTTGAGACGGAGTCTCGCTCTGTCGCCCAGGCTGGAGTGCAATGGTGCGATCCCCGCTCACTGCAAGCTCCGCCTCCTGGGTTCACGCCATTCTCCCGCCTCAGCCTCCCAAGTAGCTGGGACTACAGGCGCCCACCACCACGCCCGGCTAATTTTTTGTATTTTCAATAGAGACGGGGTTTCACCATGTTAGTCAGGGTAATTATCTTTAACCTCTCTCTGTCCTTTTTGTATTCTTTGATCACTTGTATTTTTGATTCTTCTTCCCCCTGCTCCCACCCCCATCATGCCTCCCTGATAGGTGTTATTCTAAGTGTGGTTTGGGGCTTAGAGGAACCATCATCATTTGGGAGCTGATTAGAAATGAAATTTCTGGCCGGGCACAGTGGCTCATGCCTGTAATCCCAGCACTTTGGGAGGCCAAGGCAGGTGTGTTGCTTAAACTCAGGAGTTCAAGAGCAGCCTGGGCAACATGGAGAAACCTCCTCTAACAAAAAGTATAAAAAATTAACTGGGCATGGTGGCATGTATCTGTAGTCTTAGCTGCTTGGCAGGCTGAGGTGGGCAGGTTGAGGCTGCCGTGAGCTGTGATCATAGCACTGCACTCCAGCCTGGGCAACAGACTGGGACTCTGTCTCCAAAAACAAACAAACAAACAAACAAAAAAACAGAAAAAAGAAAAGGAAAGAAATGACATTCCTGACACATTCCATCATGAGACCTAGGATTCCATACTTTAATAAGTTTACCCAGTAAGTCTTACACACACTAATATTAGAAAAACACTGTTCTCACAGGGTGCAGTGGCTCATGCCTGTAATTCCAGCACTTTTGGAGGCTGAGCAGGCAGATCATGAGGTCAAAAGATCGAGAGCATCCTAGCCAATGTGGTGAAAGCCCATCTCTACTAAAAATACAAAAATTAGCTGGACATGGTGGCACACGTAGTAGTCCTAGCTACTTGGGAGGCTGAGGCAGGAGAAATGCTTGAACCTAGGAGGCGGAGGTTGTGGTGAGTCAAGATCACGTCACTAGACTCTAGCCTAGCAACAGAGAGAGATTCCATCTCAAAAAAAAAAGAAAAAAAGAAAAACACTGTTCTCAACTATAACATCTACCAACATACTTTTGCAGTTATTTGATCTGCTGTCAAAAGTTAAATTACTAATTATTTAGTGGCAGAACGGAGTCTAGAACCCACTGTTTCTAACTACATTTAGTTTGCTTAACCACTTTGACTATGTAATTGCCCTATGATGTGGTTTGGCCGTGTCGCCACCCAACTCTCATCCTGAATTGTACTCCCATAATTCCCACGTGTTGTGAGAGGGACCTGGTGGGAGATAACTTGAATCATGGCGACGGTTTCCCTCATACTGTGTACTGTTTTCATGGTAGTGAATAAGCCTCATAAGATCTGATGGTTTTATCAGGGGTTTCTGCTTTAGTACCTTCCTCATTTTCTCTTGCCACCGCCATGTAAGAAGTGCCTTTTGCCTCCTGCCGTGATTCTGAGGCCTCTCCAGCCATGTGGAACTGTAAGTCCAATTAAATCTCTTTTTCTTCCCAGTCTCAGGTATGTCTTTATCAACACCCTATACATATTGACTTAGGGGAGAAGTGGTGCATGTGGCTGTTTCTAACTTGCACCCTCAGAAATGATCACTATCTTACCTAGCCCAGTGTGACTCCTGCCCCAGGGGTGTTGACCTGCTGCTGCTCCACTATCCTCTACCCCCACCATATTGTTTCCCATCCATGGGACATTGACACCTTACTGCCATCAAAAGACGCACCATGAGCTTTTAAGATCCAGGGACACAGACTCCTGAGTATGGAACTGGCAAGGACAACAGTGAATTCAGAAGATTCTGCCTGAGCTTCTGTCTATACCATATACTCTTCCTATACTCTCTGACTTCCAACTCACTTCTGGCTTCACACTCCCAGATCTGGTTCCGCTTTTGATTTCCCCTTGAATTAACATCTTTCCCTCAGCTTTATCTCATTATTTCTGGTTCAACTTAATTTAGTCTCCATCCTCAGAGGAGGATGCTGACTTGTTAGTTTCCCTACATTATCCAGTAACTTCTCAGGACTCCATTTGTTTTGGTCCCATCGTTCATCTTCAACTGGCCCTGGTATGTGAACAAGACAATGACAGGCCTCAGTGTTACCACCCGGATGCCATGAAGACTTCCTGCAGAAGGCAACTATTACTGTGGTAACCATCACCATGGCAACCATCACCCATTGGTATGGTTTGGCTCAGTGTCCCCACCCAAATCTCATGTGGAATTGTCATTTTCATATGTTGGGGAAGGGCCTGGTGGGAGGTGATTGAATCATTGGGATAAACATCCCCCTTGCTGTTCTCATGATAGGGAATGAGTTCTCATGAGATCTGGTTGTATAAAAGCAGGTGGCACTTCCCCCTTTGCTCGCTTTCTCCTGCTGCCATGCGAAGAAGCACATGTTTGCTTCCGCTTTGCTTTCTGCCATGACTGTAAGTTTCCTGAGGCCTCTCCAGCCACGTGAAACTGAGTCAATTAAACATCTTTTCTTCATAAATTACCCAGTCTCAGGTAGTTCTTTATAGCAGTCTGAAAACGGACTAAAATACCCACCACCCATTATTTCCAGCTCAACCTCCTCTCATACCTCTATTTTGACACCATTGAATTCTCTAATCCATTGACTTTGCCACTTTTCTGTTATATCTCCAGTGTGCTCCCTTCCTTCCTGGTCCTGTTTAGATTCCACCCTCCAGCCTTGTCATCACTCTCTTGCTCACATTCTCCACTACCCTGCTTCTCTTTCCTTCCATATTAATTTCCTGGGAAAACAACTCAACTTTCAACCTCTGCCCTGTGCCCCAGAGGTTGAATATAGCTGAAGACAACCCCTCCACAGTGTTGACAAATCTCACTTTAAATGGATGACTACAATTCTCACATCAAACCTCAGCAATACCCAGGGGTCCTCTTACATTTCCAGAGTCAATTTTTTCACATCCTCCAACTTCTCATATCCTGCCTCTTCTCAGACTGTCCTGACTTTATATTTTACTGAGAAAATAAAAGCAGTGGAAGGATCACACCATCTTGGCACCATCTAATCTCCTTGCCTTGCTACATTTTACACATGTTCTCTGCCTTTCTTCTTTACAGAGGGGATCCTACTCTTGCACCTCTCAAAGGCAAATGTGGAAAATTGCAAGGAGGCCTATGCAGCTGATGTGTTGGTTAGAGCTGCCTGATAATGGAAAGGACTGCCTGGGTAGCTAGTGAGTTCCCCGTTACTGGTTGTATCCAAGCAGAAGCTGATGTCCTGTCAGCTTGCTTCCTCTTTGCCTTCTGCCATGATTGTAAATTTCCCGAGGTCCCCCAGTCACGCTTCCTGTTAAGCCTGTGGAACTGTGAATCAATGAAACCTCTTGTCTTCATAAATTACCCAGTCTTAGGTAGTTCTTTATAGCAGTGTGAAAATGGACTAAAACATCCATCACCCATTGTTTCCAGCTCAACCTCCTCTCTCATACCTTTAAGGTCTCTAAGACAAATGTCTTAGAGAGGTGCAAGACTGCTCCATCCCCTCTGTAAAGAGGGAAGGAGAACCACCTCTAGACCACAGTCCTTCCTGCAGTCACTATTTCCTCTTCACCCTGGGCTTCCTCACTCTTTCCGGAGCCATCACTGTCCACTGATGAAGATGCTGGTGCTACACAGCTTACACCTTTAAAAAACATGCCCGCCCTAAGGCCTGGGATCCCCTTCAGTCATCACCCCATTTCTCTGCTCCCTGTCCCTTCGCAAAGTTGTCTGCCTTTGCCATCTCCACTTATTTGCCTCACAGTCTCCCTTCAACCCACAACAGTCAGGTTCTTGTCTGCATCACGGATGGAGACTGCTCTTGCCAAAATCAGCAACCATCTGCATTCTGCCAAATCCTGCAGTCAATTCCCTTTGCTCATCTCACTCAAAGGTGAGCAGCAGGGGGCTCAGTCACTCCCACCTTCCATCTTTTTTTTTTTTTTATTGCGTCAAGATCTTGATCTGTCACCCAGACTGGAGTGCAGTGATGCTATCTCTGCTCACTGCAGCCTCCACCTCCCAGGTTCAATCAATTCTCCTGCCTCAGCCTCCCGAGTAGCTGGGATTACAGGTGTGTGCCACCATGCCCAGCTAATTTTTGTATTTTTAATAGAGATGGGGTTTTGCCATGTTGACCAGGCTGGTCTCAAACTCCTGACCTCAAGTGATCTGCCTGCCTCAGCCTCCCAATGTGCTGGGATTTCAGGAGTGAGCCACCACACCCGGCCTCTCCTTCTATCTTTAAAGGCTGTCATCACAGAGGCCCTGGTCACTGTACTCCTGGTTCTGCACTGACCTCAGCGTGGCTCCTTGGTTCCCTGAGTGCCGGGTAAGGGTGCCGTCTCCAAAGCCAGGCTGGATTTGCTTAGTCTCTTCCTTTGGTTTTAGATGGTCTTTCTGCAGTTCTTTGCATGGTTCTCAGATCTTGTGACTCACTCCTTCACTTGATTATGGTCTCTGCTCAATGGTCACTTGCTTTTTAAAAAAAAAAGATTTGGGAGATTTGGGGGTACATGTGCAAGTCTGTTACATGGGTAGATTTCATGATGTTGAAATTTGGACTCCAAGTGAACACATAACTCAAATAATGAATATAGTGCCCAATAGGTAGCATTTCAACCCTTGCTCCTCTCTATCCCTCCCTCATTTTGGAGTCCCTACTGTCTGTTGTTCCCATCTTTATGTTTATGTGTACCCAATGTTTAGCTTCCACTTACGACAGAGAACAGGTAGTATTTGGCTTTCTGTTTCTGTGTTAATTCACTTAGGATAATGGCCTCCAGCTGCATCCATGTTGCTGCAAAGGACGTGGTTTCATTCTTTTTCATGGCTGTGTAGTATTCCATGGTGTATATGTACCACATTTTCTTTATCCAATCAACTGTTGATGGGCATCTAAGCTGATTCCATTTATTTACTATTGTGAATAGTGCCACAATAAACATGCTACTGCAGGTATCTTTTGGGGAGAATGATTGGTTTTCCTTTGAGTATATTATCTAGTAATGGGATTGCTGGGTCAAATGGTAATTCTATCTTTAGTTCTCAAAGGTCACCTTCTCAGAGACCTTTCCTGACCACCCAAACTAGAAAAGTGCTCCCATCGTGTCAGATTCGTTTGAACCAGAGCAACTCCATCTTGAATAGGAGCTGGGTAAAATGAGCCTGAGACCTACTGGGCTGCATTCCCAGACAGTTAAGGCATTCTAAGTCCCAGGATGAGATAGGAGGTCAGCACAAGATACAGGTCATAAAGACCTTGCTCATAAAACAGATTGCAGTAAAGAAGCCAGTTAAAACCCACCAAAATCAAGATGGCAATGAGACTGACCTCTGGTTGTCTTCACTGCTACACTCCCACCTGCGCCATGACAGTTTACAAATGCCATGGCAACATCAGGAAGTCACCCCCTATGATTTCAAAAGGGGAGGGATGAATAATCCACCCTTTGTTTAGCATATCATCGAGAAATAACCATACAAATGGGCAACCAGAAGCCCTTGGGGCTGTTCTGTCTATGGAGTAGCTATTCTTTTATTTCTTTACTTTCCTAATAAACTTGCTTTCATTTTACTCTGTGGACTTGCCCTGAATTCTTTCTTGCATGAGATCCAAGAAGCCTCTCTTGGGGTCTAGATCAGAACCCGTTCCAGTAACAATTGTCCTGTACCCCTCTCAATAGAGCAATCTTACTGTATTGTCTTTGTATCACCTGAACTACCTTACAGTGGATAGCTGGTCTCCCCTCCAGAATGCTCCGTTTGTTTACAGCTGTATCTCTAGTACTCACCGTAGTGCTTGGCTCAGAACTTGCTCAATACATAAATTAATGAATGCAGGCATGAATAACTGAACGTATGTGCATGCGGTGGTGGCTGTAACAGCATTTGGGATTGGGCAAGTATATGGTTCCATCTGCCTCCAGGTGTCGAGGGACACAGAGTTCGGAATGCCTTTCCTCTGTCTTCTCCTTCTGTCTCCCCAAGGTCTGGTACAGGGCAATGGAATCGATATTAATTACATGATTAAACGAATGAATGGATTTCAGAGAGTTCATTGGTAGTGACTTTCTATGGCTTTGAGGTATGGTGACAAGATTTGACAAGACCTATCTCAACGTAAATGTTCTGACCACTGAAGATTTTTTTCATAGGGAAAATAAGGTGACCAGGAACTGTCTCATATACTGGGGATGCGGGATGGTAATTTTAGAGATAATCTTTTTTGTCCTGACCCTCCGCCTCACCTCGCCCAAAGCTTGTCCGGCTTTAGATACATTTGCACATCCCGCCTTAATTTGATTAGTGGCAGATGCTATTATCTGAGGAAATCTAAATTGCTTTTTCCTGTGCTAATGAACTACTGTACCAAGTGCGTGGGGATTTGAGAACAAGATAGATTTATTAATGAGTGCCTAATTAAAGGGACAGTTACAGAGTTCTTGTGGCGGGGGGGGGGGGGGGGGGGTTCTATTCCTTATAAAGATTGACACTTTTTATGACAAAATGAAAACGTTTTATATCTAGTTTAAAATTTTAAATATCGCAATTAGAAATTGAATGGTTAGGTTTAATTAAATGCAACAGAATGTGACACCCTCCTCCCAGTTGAAGGTGGGGTCTGCTGGTCCTTCTGTCTCAGTTCCCCCCAGGCCTCCCTCACAAGGAGCCCCGCTGATATTTTTTTAAAATCTTACATGGCCCTGGTAATCCAAACTCTGAAACAAATGACTTTCTTCTGTGCTACAGTGGATGCTTGCATCTGAAGCTCTGGAAAATCCTTGGTGCTCATGGTAGTGAAACGGTTAAAAGAAAGGTGTTCTTGATTCAGACCCCAGCAGGGGGTTCTTGGATCTTGTGCAAGAAAGAATTCAGGGCAAGTCTGCAGTGCAAAGCAAAAGCAAGTTTATTAAGAAAGTAATGCGCGGTGGCTCAAGCCTATAATCCCAGCCCTTTGGGAGGCCGAGACGGGTGGATCACGAGGTCAGGAGATCGAGACCATCCTGGCTAACACAGTGAAACCCCGTCTCTACTAAAAAATACAAAAAAAAAAACTAGCTGGGCGAGGTGGCAGGTGCCTGTAGTCCCAGCTACTCGGGAGGCTGAGGCAGGAGAATGGCGTAAACCCGGGAGGCGGAGCTTGCAGTGAGCTGAGATCCGGCCACTGCATTCCAGCCCGGGCAACAGAGCGAGACTCCGTCTCAAAAAAAAAAAAAAAAGAAAAGAAAAAAGAAAGTAAAATGGTGAAAATACAGCTACCCCATAGACAGAGTAGGGTGTTCCCTAAAGTAAGAGGAGGAACGCGTCCACCCTAGGTACCAGGTACAAAGCTTGAGCATATATATTCATTTTATATAAAGATTGACACGTTTTTGACAAAATGAAAACATTTTATATCTAGTTTAAAATTTTAAATGTCACAATCAGAAACAGAATGAAGAGTTATGTTTAATTAAATGCAATAGAATGTGACACCCTCCCCCTGGCTGAAAGTGGGAGATATATATATATATATATATATATCATATACATGATAAAAAAAAGATTATGAGGAGATGTTCTCTGTTACAAGGGTTTGTGATAAAGGATGAATTTTCTTAATTACTATATTTTACAAGAATCAATATTACTATCTTTAAAGCAAAATCAGGAATGCCTTTGTTCTCAAGATATTGGGATATCTGGACACTCTCAAGTCTGGGTCTGTTTGATAAACATTGTCAATCTGTTCCCTTAACTGCAAACACCTAGAGGCTAGGAATACCCCACTTTCTGGGAATTCAACGCAGCAAGTCTCAGCCTCATTTTCCTAGCCCTCGTTCAAGATGGAGTCACTCTGGTGCGAACACCTCTAACAAAGCCAGCTTTGCAAGCATTTTGTAGATGAGAAAAAGTATAACAGAAAGTTAAGCTAGCCCATCCACCACCCACTCCCCCGATCTTGCTTTTGCCTTAATAATCCCTGGGTTATCGGGTCAGGCTAACTTTGAAAGACTTTTAGACTGTAGCTTAAATGATAATAGGTCTTGCCTGGAACTCAACTGCTTTTGGAAAGCTAACTGCAGGTCATCAGGCTAGCCAGAGAGGAGGAACTCGAGTCCTCCTGAGGGGCAGACATGAACGACTGTCAGCCGTGATGCTGGAGGTTATAAGATATGAAACCTCCCCAATTGCTCCTGCAAATAATACCACTGTGGTAGATTGGCCTTTTGAGATATCTTTTGCTTTGCACTGTGGTCTTGCCCTGCTTTCTTTCCTGCGTGAGATCCAAGAATCCTCTCTTGGGGTCTGAATCAGGATCTCTTTCCTTTTTTTGCATGTCTGACATCCATGGTTCTATCTAAACCGAATGGCTCCACCTGGACCATCAATCCTGCTGCTGTGGCGTCACCCAGAAGTGATTCGGTCCTCAGAAGGACAGCTTCTACCTCCTATGATTTCATTTCCGCCCCATCCAGTGAGCAGCAGGCACCTGTTACCTGGCCGCCCCCACCCCTTCCCCCAAACTGCCTTTGAAACACCCTTAAACTAGGAGCTTTGAAAGAGATGATTAGAGTATCAATTCCGTCTCCCATGTGGCATGGACGACCTCATGGCTATTAAACTCTTTCTCTAGTACAATGCAGTGGTCTTTAAGCAGCGGGTAGGAAGAACTCCTTGGGTGGTGACAGCAGTCGACACCGAGCCTGTGTGAATGACACTCGCCCCTCACCCTCTGAACACAATGCATACCCCACATCAAAGAGCACAAGAAAAATAGATGGAATAGGCTGGAAGCGGTGGCTCATGACTGTAATCCCATCACTTTGGGATGCTGAGGCGGGTGGATCACCTGAGGTCAGGATTTCCAGACCAGTCTGACCAATATGGTGAAACCTCATCTCTACTAAAAATACAAAAATTAGCTGGGCATGGTGGCGGGTGCCTGTAATCCCAGCTAGCCGGGAGGCTGAGACAGGAGAATTGCTTGAACCCGGGAGGTGGATGGTGCAGTGAGTCAAGATCGTGCCATTGCATTCCAGCCTGGGTGACAGAGTGAGATTCCATCTCAAAAAGAAGAAAAAAGGATAAAAGGATTGATCCTTAATCACCACTATGCGACCCCCAACCCCTTCACTCCTTAGTGTGAGAACACAATGTGAGCTGAAGCGGTAGGCTATATTCATCAAGCAGTAGCTGCATTTCAACTTTGGAAGACGTAAAGACTGGCAGTCACATTCATAAATGGAAATCAATGGCTTGGTTCGCTAATCCAAGCCAATCTAATCATCATTAAATGTCTGTGAAGGAATGTTCATTTTCACTGGATAAAGACCTACACATCGGACGGTAGGCAGGAAGATGGAAATTCTTGTGCATAAGAAGGAAGGGAAAGGTGTTTGTGAAATGGGTGGGTGCAGGGCAGCATCAACATGAAACTCAGCATTGTAGCCCGGCTTTATTTGTGGTGGAATACATTTACTTATTTATTCGTTTTTTGCAGTTTCAGTTACCTGTAGTTACTCACAGTCTGAAAAATGACAGTTTTTTTTTTTTTTTTTTTTTTGAGATAGAGTCTCGCTTTGTCATCCAGGCTGGAGTGCAGTGGTACAATCTCAGCTCACTGCAACCTCTGCCTCCTGGGTTTAAGTGATTCTCTTGCCCCAGCCTCCTGAGTAGATGGAATTACAGGCACATGCCACCATGCCTGGCTAATTTTTGCGTTTGTAGTAGAGACGAGGTTTCACCATGTTGGTCAGGCTGGTCTCGAACTCCTGACCTTGTGATCTGCCTGCCTTGGCCTCCCAAAGTGCTGGAATTACAGGCGTGAGCCACCCTGCCTGGCCAATATGACAGTATTTTGTGTCTTTTATTGCAGTATATTGCTATAAGTATTTGATTTTCTTATTAGTTATTGTTGTTCATCTCTTACAGTGCTTAATTTATAAATTAAACTTTATCATATGTATGTCTGTATAGAAAAAAACCTAGAACAGTTATGTGCTGAATAACAACATTTTAATCAATGATAGTCACAAAAGGTTATGATACTATATTGTTTCTGTAGCTTTCCGATGTTAGATAAGTTTAGAGACACGAATACTTACCTTTGTGTTACAATTGCCTATAGTATTAAATACAGTAACTTGCTTTACAGGCTTGTAGTCTAGGAGGAGTAGGTGAGACCATATAGCCTAGGTGTGTGGTGGGCCGTACCATCAAGGCTTGTGTAAGCACACTCCATGATGTTCACACAGTAACGAACTCACCAAATCACACATTTCTCATAATGCACCCCCATGGTTAAGTGATGCATGACTGTATAGATGGGGTTCAGTACTATCTATGGTTCGAGACCTCCCCTTGGGAATTTTAGAAAGTATTCTGTACGAATAAGGGAGTAGGGGGGCAACTTTGGAAACCGTATTTTGGTCTTCTAGAAATTCTGGGAATCTCTGCACCTGCTACTGATGGTCAGCATTCTTGGGGAGTCCATTAGGGTAACCATCATGGGCCTAAAGATTTTTCTTCTGGAGAAGTGGAATAGGGGTTGCCTTTTAGCCCTATGAAAGGAAAACTGGTGCTGGAGGTGCTTGACTTGGCCAAGGTCGCCAGACGTTATCACAGCGAGACAAAAATGCAGCTCACAGGCCTGTTAGCATCTGGATTAGTCTGTTTTCACACTGCTGATAAAGACATACCCAAGTCCGGGTGCTGTGGTTCACACCTGTAATCTTAGCACTTTAGAGGCTGAGGTGGGTGCCTTGCCTGAGCTCCGGAGTTCAAAACCAGCCTGGGCAACATGGTGAAACCCTGTCTCTACTAAAAATACAAAAATAAAAAATAAAAAATTAGCAGGACATGGTGGTGTGCACCTGTAGTCCCAGCTACTCGGGAGGCTGAGGCAGGAGAATGACTTGAACCCAGGAGGTGGAGGTTGCAATGAGCCGAGATCATGCCACTACACTCCAGTCCAGCCTGAGCAGCAGAGCAAGAGTCTGTCAAAAAACAACAACAGCACAATAAAACAAACAAACAAAAAAACACCACATACCCAAGACAGGGTAATTTATTTATGTATAAAGAAAAAGAGGTTATATAGACTCACAGTTCCACATGACTGGGGAGGGCTCATGATCATGGCATGTTTTACATGGTGGCAGACTAGAGAGAAAATTAGAGCCAAGAGAAAAGGGAAAGCCCTTATAAAACCTTGGGCTCTCATGAGACTTTTTCACCACCACGACAGCAGTGTAGGGAAAACCGTTCCCATGATTCAATTGTCTCCCACTGGGTCCCTCCCACAGCACCTGGGAACTATGGGAGCCATAATTCAAGATGAGACTTGGGTGTGGACACAGCCAAACCATATCAGCGTAGATCGGTGGAAACAACTGGGCGAAGGCTGGAAAAAGAAGATTTCTTCAATGCAGATAATCCATTTATTTTTAAAAGGTACTCTTTATATGATCTTAAGTGGCCCAGTTACCTTCAATTAAGAGTAAATGGGGTTTTTGATTCTCTTTGTACCATTATCCATGAGAAGAAAAAGAAGGCTGGGTGACAGAAGAAGCGATTTCTTTATTTTTGCTAGCCAAAGACACCCTTTAAAATGATTGGTTCACTTGCACAGGATCTGGAGTTAAATGTCCCTGGAAATGTTTCCTTATTCTATGAAGACCCACGCCAGGATTTGTCAGGGAATGTTGTGACTTGGATTACGATTTTTGTAACAGACCCAGAGAACAGAAGAGACATGTTTTCCAGCCTTATGCACGAGAATAATCTCATCCACTTATATAATGAATAGTATCCTATTCCATGAGATTTCCCCAGTCGGTCCACTATGTTTTCTTTTATAAAATAAATAGAAGTGCACACTGAAATCATCAGCTCCTTCATGCAGAACCCAGTGGAAATTTAAAATTGGTCTTTCCTTGGTAAGAAATCATGGCCGCCTTCTTGTGCTACTACTACACTGGGGAAGTTATACAGCCTAGAGATGCCCTTTTTCTTTTGGGTCTGTAAATGACAAATACAGATCT
>NC_045441.1:15778587-15788256 GCF_002776525.5 Piliocolobus tephrosceles | reverse complement strand
GAGCAACAGAGAAAAAAGGGAAAGAGAAATAAAAAGAAAAAGAGAGAAAGAGAGAAGGAGAAAGAAAGAAAGAAAGAAAGAAAGAGAAAGAAAAGAAAGAAAGAAAAAGGAAGGAAGGAGGGAAGGAAGGAAGGAGAGAAAGAAAGAAAGAGTGTAGAGAGAAAGAGAGAGAGATAGAGAGAAAGGAGACAGAGAGACCAATGGTCCATATCAGTATTTGAAGAACTATGGTCAGTGTAGCCTTGGTACAAAATAGTGTCCATGTTGACATCAGGTCTGTTGTAGTCAGTGGACCTTTGAGACAGTCCTCCTGGCCTTACAGATAGCTGAGAGGCAAGAGGCAGTGCCTAGTCTGGGCCAAGAGACATGGCTGAGAGCAGAGGCAACAGACTCTCCTAGAGAAAAGGCTTAGTAAAAGGCAGTATGACCAAATCCAAGCAGAGGAGTGAGGTTCAGATCTGGGGTCATCTTAGTCAAGGGACTGCTACAAAACTCAGCCAGGAAAAGAGAACTGGACTGGGGGCCAGCTTCTAGATGACTTGGGGTTCTGGGAGCCAAGCCTGGGAAGATGAGAGCACTCAGTATGCCAGTTCTGGAGCTGGAGTCAGGGGAAACTTGAAGGGTGAACCTGGAGTTGAGATGAAACAAGACTAAATTAACTAAAGCATCGGTTAGGGAGAAATAATGTTATGTATATGGCAATAGCAAATTCCTTAGAGGAAATCAAGATGGGCATGGGATCTCTGTTTGGTGGATAGGAAGTAGAACTTGAAAATAGTCCCTGAAGTGCCAGTACTTAATAGTAATTGTTACATTACCTCTCACGTACTTATTACCTACCGTGTGCCAGACACTGCACCTTTTTTTGTTTGTTTTTTGAGACGGAGTCTCACTCTTGTTGACCAGGCTGTGGTGCAATGGCGCAATCTTGGCTCACTGCAATCTCTGCCTCCTGAGTTCAAGCGATTCTCCTGCCTCAGCTTCCTGAGTAGCTGGGATTACAGGCGCCCACCACCACGCCAGACTAATTTTTGCATTTTTAGTAGAGACAGGATTTCACCATATTGGCCAGGCTGGTCTCAAACTCCTGACCTCGTGGTCAGCCCACCTCAGCCTCCCAAAGTGCTGGGATTGCAGGCATGAGCCACCACATCCGGTCAACACTGCACCTTTTAAGAACTATTTCTGATCCTTATGACTACTGTGCCAGGAAGTTATCATCCTAATCTCTCAAAGATTTTGGTAACTTCCCTAAAATCTTAGTGGTAAGAATATTGTAGGTGGAATTTTGTTTGTTTGTTTGTTTTTGAAACAGAGTCTTGCTGTGTAGCCCAGTGCTGGGATTCCAGACGTGAGCCACTGCACCCAGCCTATAGGTGGAATTGGAACCAAATCTATTTGATTCTGAAGTTTATTGTTCATGGTCATATTTTCTCTTCATATAGAAGTCTGTGGCCTTGCCCACAGTTAAGAATGATGCTCCAGTTTTGACAGTGCAAAATAATCATCCATACCGGCAACTGGGACATAAGAAAGCAGTAAGCATTGGTAAGGCCTTCTACAGCTTAGAGTCTACTATCTGTTCCCAGACGCCACCCTGCTTAATCTCAAAGCAGACTCCCATTGGCTCAAGAATTGTGTGGGCCAAACTTGTGGATTTTCAAGTCTTTGGTATGAATTTGAGTGGCGCTGGGGCAACCAGGAGCTGAAGGGTTGCGTGCCTCTAACTTGGGAAGGAGAAGCTCCATAAGTTTTGCTCTTGTGGATTCGTGAGGGCTGATTCCCATCCTAGGGTGACATGCTGCATGATGAAAACTTCAGCTTGTCTTGGAGGACAATATCTTTCCAAACGGCAATAGAGTCTGTGCAGTCCTTTGAGTCAGATCCTCTGTTTAAGGGTGAGGAGGTGTGAAGCTAACGGCTTGGATACAGTGTCTAACCACAGACTCCCAAGTTTCAGTGAGGCTGACGTACAGTCTGATTGTCAGAAGAGTTGGAATCTGTCAAGCCCACTTTGAGAACTGGCATAGGGCTCCCATCCGCGAAGAAGAGACTGGGGATACAACCAAAGGTGCTTTGGGAGATTTTGAGAAAGTATTAGATAGCTTCTTCAGAAACGGCAGATTTCAGGCAACCCTACATGCCAATGAGTCTTTCACATGGAAGGGTGGGGACAATACAACCTCTCTTGACTGCAAAAAATATAGTGTTTTCATTAACATGCTGATTATATTTAAGAAATGTGAATCTCTTGCCACTTACTGGAGGTCCTGGTGGGAGGAGTCAGATCTCTGAATCAAAGTTTGCCAGAAATAGAGCCTTGTAGCTCCTACTTTTGCAAAAATAAGGCCCAGAGAGGAAAAGTGACTTCCCTTAAAAGGATACAGCAGTAGGTAGAGGAGTTGGGGTTGAAATCCAATCTCTTAACACTCTGAATATCTCTGCAGAAAAGATAGGGTCAGGCCAGCCATGGTGGCTCACACCTGTAATCCCAGCACTTTGGGAGACCGACCAAGATGGGAGAATTTCTTGAGCCCGGGAGCTTGAGACCAGCCTGGGCAACATAGTGAGACCCCATCTCTAAAAAAAAAAAAAAATTAAAAAAAAGATAGGGTCTACCATATCACAGTGCATTCCATCAGGAACTCTATAAATTCACCAAGGGAGGAAGCTGAAACAAGGGCATGAGCTCCATTTTCAAGGGTCCCACAATGGGTTACTCCTATCCAGAGTCCTAGGTTTTATTGTCTTTGCTTTGAGATGAAATGGTTGCTTCTTCACTCAGACATCTCAAGACAGAGGCTTCTTGGTTTCATCCTTTACCTCCCAGAGCTAAGCACAGGCTCCTCTTTAATATCAGGCCAAAGTCAAGTCCAAGCGCCTGAAGAGAGGACTCCTACAGATTGACCCTTCCTGCTCTTGACCAGCATTTGCTTTCTGAACAGATGCCTTTCTTGTCCTTGGAGAAAGCATCGCGGGGATCACAAGAAACAGTCAGGGAATAGCACTCCTTTTACAGCTGCCCTTTGTTGACCACACTCTGTTCTGGAATCAGATAAGTAGGGGACTTAAAAGAACAAATTCTAACAGAAATCCAAAGGCAGGGAGGACTAATAATACACCAGAAAACCCCCTGGCACATACAATGCAACAAGAAGCACAGATGGAAAGATAGAAAGTTCTAAAAAGAGGAAATGAGCAGATAGTCTTTTTTTCCACTCTGGCAGGTAGAAGAGATGCATCTGGACACTTTTTTGTCATGGAGGTAAAGGAGAAAGAACTGGATCCAAGATCCTCAAATCTCAACTCACTGGAGAGTTCCTCCTGCTGCTTCTTTGTAAGGAAGTCCACATTTCTTGGGGAGGATCTGAGCAGCAATGGTTCAGCAAGAGTGTCCTCCACCTATCGGGACAGTGACCTAGATTATAGCTGCCCTGACATATTGAGTCTTCCATGGAGTGGAGTCCACTAACATTGGTGAGAGACGGGAGTGGGATGGGCAGAGAAGATGGGCTTTGTGAAGAAGGTGGTCCCTTTCTCATATGAAATTTTGGGACTTTTCTTTATAATTCCAGACTGGCTGGAATTTTAATGGCTTGTGTGGAGGGGAATGGTGGTGGTGGTGGTGGAGAGGTTGATGGCTTGAATTGGGTCATTAAAAAGAAATGTTGGCTAGGCGCAGTGGCTCACGCCTGTAATCCCAGGACTTTGGGAGGCCAACAATGGCAGATCACAAGATCAGGAGATCGAGACCATCCTGGCTAACACGGTGAAATCCCATCTCTACTAAAACTACAAAAAATTAGCCAGGCGTGGTGGCGCACACCTGTAATCCCAGCTACTCGGGATGCTGAGGCAAAACAATCGCTTGAACCCAGGAGGTGGAGCTTGCAGTGAGCTGAGATCAGGTCACTGCACTCCAGCCTGGGCAACAGAGCAAGACTCCTTCTCAAAGAAAAAAAAAAAAAAAAAAAGAAAGAAAGAAAAGGAAAAAAAGAAGGAAATGTTGTCAGGAACATTCAGCATAACTATTTTGCCAGAATTGATAAGTCATTTAGACAGCGTATATTTATTGAACCATTGAGCTTACCGCAGATATGGTTGGTCCGTATGCACTTGGAGTTCTGCAGTCTCATGGGGAGGCACATAAAAGGCAAATATTATATTTAAAAATCAATTCATTGAGATAAGCACTTCAACAGGAAAATATCATAGTTCTGCAAAAGCACATGTCCATGAAGCCTGACCTCATGGAGGCAAGGAATTTGGCAAGGATTTCTGCGTCAGTGTTTTTCTACTATTTGCTCAAATGGCTTCTACCCAAGCTTTGAATCCTAAAGGTATTTTGGTTTTCCAGAGTGTGCATCCCTGGGATGAGACTATTTTAAGCCGATATGATAATTATTACTGAAGGGACAAGGATTCAGATGGATAAGGACAAGGTCTTAGGGCTGCAGGGTCCACATTCTTCCTGGAGCATGGAAGACTAGAGTTAAGTCAGGTAACATTAAACCAAGATACCTGTGTAGTCAGGGTTCCCTAAAGAAACATGATTAATAGGGTAGTATGTGTTTGCGTCTGTCTATTCATCCATCTCTCTATCTATTTATCTCTCTATATGTATGTATGTATGTGTGTACCTATCCAATCTATCTATGTATCTACTATCTATCTCTTTCTCTCTTTACTATCACCTATCCATCATCTCTATATATTTATCGATCATCCTCTATGTATCTATCTCTGTCAATATGTATGTCTATCACATATTTATCTATCATCTATGTATCTAAATTATCAATATCTATGTACTATGTACTACGTACTATCCATTTATCTATCATCTATCTATATCAATTATCTACCTATCTATCCAGCTACCTACTTACCTACTTATCTCTATCAATTATCTAGCTAGCTAAGAAGCTATTATCTATCTATCTATCTATCTATCTATCTATCTATCTATCTATCTATCTATATCTACCTACCTACTTACCTCTATCAATTATCTAGCTGGCTAGCAAGCTATCATCTATGTCTGCCTGTCTATCTATCTATCTGTCTATCTTCCTACTATCTTTATCCTCTCTACCTACCTACCTATCTATCTCAACCATCTGTTGATCTCTACCTATCTACCTTTGTATCTGTCTCTATCATCTCTATTATCTGTCTGTCTATCTAGAGAGAGAGAGAGAGAGGAGATATTTTAAGGGATTGGTCATGTGATTATGGAGGCTGGCAAGCCCAAAATCTGAAGAGTGGGCTGGTGGGCTGGAGGGCTGGAGACCCAGAGAAGAACATTTGCATTAGTCCGTTCTTGCATGGCTATAAATAAATACCTGAGACTGTGTAATTTATATAGAAAAGAGGTTTAATTGGCTCATGGTTCTGCAGGCTGTAGAGAAAGCATGGCAACATCTGCTTACAGGGAGGGCTCAGGGAGCTTTTACTCATGGAGAAAGCAAAGTAGGAGCAGGTGTGTTACATGGCAGGAGCTAGACCAAGAAGCTGGACCAAGAGACGGTGGGAGGAGGTGTTACACACTTTTAAACAATCAGATCTCATTGGAATTTGCTCACTGTACAGTACCAAAGGGGAATGATGTGAAACTGTTCAAGTGAAGTTCACTCCCATGATCCAATCACCAGGCCCCACCTCCAGCGCAGGATTACAATTTGACATGAGATTTGGGCAGGGACACAAATCCAAGCAATATCAACATTTTGGCTTGATCAATATCTACCTGCTAGCAGAATTCCTTCCTGCTTGACAGCAGTCAACTTCTGTTCTATCAGTGCCTTCAACTGATTGGATGAGGTCTGCCCACATTATGGCATGTAATCAACTCCTCTCAAAAGTCCAGTGTTTAAATGTTAATCTCATCCACAAACACCCTCACAGAGACATCCGGAATAATGTTTGACCACATATGTGGGCTCTGTGAGCCTGCCACGGTGCGATATAAAATGAACCATCACAATACCCTTTAGGTAAGTGTATGTATAAAGAGGGGAAGTTTTGAAGAGCTCTGTAGTATTGGAGCAGGCCTCTTGGAGGGAAAGGTAGCGGTGCTGAATCTTGGATAATGGATGTGATTAGGATAGAAAGAGCTGAACAGGCAAAAAATGAATATAGAGCCATGAGAAGGAGGTGACTCCAGGAATTCATTTTGCAACGTTTCTTACATCAAGAATATCTGGTGTTGTGATCTGGATGTGATCTTCATTGTGCAAAGTCGCCATCAACCAAAACCCCAGGGCAGGAGCAACTCAGGTCCTTGGAATATCCCTTACTGGCCAGTTCCACTCTCAGGAACCTTTAGACTCTTTGTGAACAGAATAACAAATATTAAGAAACACTATTTGTGGCTCATTGCTTGCATATCTGCCACCACCCTTCTATGGGAAATTGCAGCACTTACCAGGGTGTATTCTGATTTTCTGCTTGCCTATCTCATAACACACACTAGTAGGTTAATTTCTCAAGGGCAAAAACTCAACCTTATTTATCGCTGTGTCACAGAAGCTCAGCTCCATGCTGTGTGTTCACTATGGGAAGGAATTGCATGTACCCCCTCAAGAAGAAAATAAGGACGAAAAGGCCAGTGATAAGTTCTACTCATATCCCACACTTAGCTCCTTTGTGAAAACTAGATCCATTTCACATTTATTTCAAGTCCATCGCTGGAAGCATTCTCTATTTTCCTCCTGCTCCTCAGCCTGTCTCCCATCAGCTACAACAGTTTTGTGTAGACTCAGATTACATTTTCTACGATTTTGTGAATCACTTTATTTTTGTGGCCTTTTGGCAGCAGGGGAATTCGTCCTTATTTGATGCTATAAAACACAACAATCTCATGTTTTAGCTTTCCAATGGAAGGACTCTTGCAAATGGGTATATTTCTACAGTTCTACACAATAGGCTTAATTGCTTGGGTTTGCAGTGTAAGCAGAGGTCGTTTGATTACTAGCTGTTTTGTACCATGAAAGTGCACATTAATTATTTAAGAGATGGACTTATAATTATTGTAAGCCTTAAGTAATTACCTATAATTTTGGCAAGGGTTAGAAAAACTGATAGTCTAGCAAATTCAGGTTTTAGTCATTAGTAAGATCATAATTACATTTAAATTGCAAAATGAAAATTACGCAATTTATCTCCCCAATAATGCATAAACATTACAGTGATTGTAGGTTTTAATGGACTATAAAAATGAGAGCAGCAATGGGCAGTCAGGGGCAATTTCAGCCCCCGCTATTATTTTATGATTTAACTGCTTTTCCCACACCATGGCTCTGTCCACTCCCCTTTGGGTTAGCTGTGGGGTTGCAGTTTTTCTTTCAACATGAAAGCAATAATCTCTTTGAAGGAGAGAAAGAGGGACTCAAGCAATAGATCACGATAAACCTTAAGTAACAGTAGAGAATTTGTACCAGAGCCAAAAAAAAGAAAGACCCTGGTAGAGGGACTACAACAGAGTTTCAATATACTGTCATATTGTCATACTCGAATTTTAATTTGAATGGGATTATCGTGCCTGTTTTACAGATGGAGTAATTAAGGCTCAGAAAGAGGATAAGATATACTCACGGCTGGGCATGGTGGCTGATGTAATCCCAGCACTTTGGAAGGCGGAGGCGGGTGGATCACAAGGTCAGGAGACAGAGAACATCTTGGCTAACACGGTGAAACCCCGTCTCTACTAAAAACACAACAAATTGACCGGGCGCGGTGGCTCATGCCTGTAATCCCAGCACTTTGGGAGGCAAAGGCGAGCAGATCATGAGGTCAGGAGATCGAGACCACCCTGGCTAATACAGTGAAACCCAGTCTCTACTAAAAATACAAATAAAGTAGCCTGGCTTGTTGGCAGGCGCCTATAGTCCCAGCTACTTGGGAGGCTGAGGCAGGAGAATGGCGTGAACCCGGGAGGCGGAGCTTGCAGTGAGCCGAGATCGCGCCACTGCACTCCAGCCTGGGCGACAGAGAGAGACTCCATCTCAGAAAAAAAAAGAAAAAAAAAAAAAAAAATTAGCCGGTCGTGGTGGTGCACACCTGTAGTCCCAGCTACTTGGGAGGCTGAGGCAGGAGAATTGCTTGAATCCCGGAGGCGGAGGTTGCAGTGAGCAGAGATTGCCCCACTGCACTCCAGCCTGGGCGACAGAGAGACTCAGTTAAAAAGAAAAAGACATACTCACAGTTGTACTGCTGGGGCTAGAAGCCAGCATTCTGATGCTTTGTAACCGGCTGTCTCCCTCCACTCTGTCAGGCTGTATTGTGTCAGCGAGACCCGTTCAGCAGCACATAAGGAATCATATGAGTTGCTTTTGCCAGGAAAACACAGCCATGATGCGTTAAGGCATCTGGATAGAAGACAATCAGCCTAAAGCCTTGTCTTCTCTGACTGGCCAAAGTGTCTGCAAAATGAATCTCAAATACCCTCTCCTTTGTGAAGCCTTTTCTGGGGAAGAATTTGTTACCTCTTGCTTTTTTAAAATAATTTTTTATTTTAAACTTTTGTGGGTACATATTAGGTGTATATATTTATGGGATATACATAAATATGTAACATATAAATATGTTTTATATATTATATAAAAATATATAAATAATATGTATTTATAATCTATATTTACATATATAAATAATATATATTTTATATATAATATATTTATATATAAATCCTATCTTATTCTATATCCTATATAGAATAGTATATATTTATATGTTATAAATAATATATAAATATAATATAAATCATAATTAATTTATATTATAGAAATATTAATAAATAATATATATTTATAAATATATATAATATATATATTTTTTGAGACATGATCTCACTCTGCTGCCCAGGCTGAAGTGCAGTGGCATGATCACAGTTCACTGCAGCTTCAACCTACTGGGCTCAAGCAATCCTCCTGCCTCAACCTCCCGAGTAGCTGGGACTACAGATGTAAACCACCACATCCAGCTAATTTTTGTTTTTTTTAATAGAGACTGGGTTTCACCATGTTGCATGGGCTGGCCTGAAACTCTCAGGCTTAAGGGATCCTCCTGCTGCCTCAGCCTCTCAAAGTGCTGGGATTACAGGCATGAGCCACCATGCCTAGTGGGTTACATTTATATACTAATGGGGTACATGAGATATTTTTATAGAGGCATGCTATGCATAATAATTGCATCAGGGTATATGGGGTATCTATCCCCTCAAGCATTTATCATTTGTGTAACAAAAAATCCAATTATACTCTTTTAGCTTTTTTTTTTCTTTTTATTTGAGACGAGTCTCGCTCTGTCGCCCAGGCTGGAGTGCAGTGGCACGATCTCAGCTCACTGCAAGCTCCTCCTCCCGGGTTCACGCCATTCTCCTGCCTCAGCCTCCCGAGTAGCTGGGACTACAGGTACTCGCCACTGCACCCGGCTACTTTTTAAAATATTTTTAGTAGAGACGAGGTTTCACCGTGTTAGCCAGAACGGTCTCAATCTCCTGACCTCGTGATCCGCCTGCGTTGGCCTCCCAAAGTGCTGGGATTACAGGTGTGAGTTATTTTTAAATGCACAATTAAATTATTTTTGGCTACAGTCACACTTTGTGCTAGCAAATATGAGGTCTTATTCTTTCTTTCTTTCTTTCTTTCTTTCTTTCTTTCTTTCTTT